>NC_079452.1:3410725-3490725 GCF_903798145.1 Danio aesculapii | reverse complement strand
CTTTCAATATATTTAATATTTATCAATATTTTCAATTGAAATAACTGAACATAAACATAGGAGGTTGAGAAAAAACAAATTTTCAAGCAAAATTTCAGACGACACTTAGAGGTTTTTCAGTCTGATCTCACAGGAAAGCGTAATTATTTTACGTTTTGTCAGTTTAGTGGCTAATTCGTACGAATTCGTACGAGTTCAGTCGTACAAAATAGTATGATTTTAAAAAGGAGGCGTGGCACCTAACCTCACAACTAAACCCAACCGTCATTGGGGGAAGAGCAAATCGTACTATATTTTACGAATTAGATTGTACGAATTCATACGAATTATCCACTAAGTCAAAAAGTTACGAATTGCCGTGAGATTTTGATGGGTTTTTGCATCTGAACTCTTCATGCTTACTCTAATTAAATTAATTAAATTAATTAAAGTTACTTACGAAGCACTTGTCTTAAATACTGTAAATAAATGCAACTGTGAGGTATAAATTAATTCAAAGAAGCACAGGAATTGTTTTTGAAGATACCTAAAGATAATTACATTTATCAAGACAATTGCACATGCTTATAAAAACAATGAACTGAGTAAGAAATTAGTTCATGACAACATACTCAGCAGGCACAGGACATCAATATGACATCAAATTGACACTGTACCCCAATGTCGTGGGGACTTTGCATTTTGTTTGGAAATGAAAATTTGGTTGACATTAGAACCAAGCGGCAACCTCCCGCTCTCCCTCGTGAAGCCAATACTGAAGTAACTGAAACTGCAATTCATCGACTCATTTTTGGGAGGTGGCTCCAGGAAGTCCAGATGTTCACTGACTGCTATGCTAAATTTTACAGCTGAGAAAAACATGTTTACAGCTTGGTTCAAAAGATTGTTTTGGTGCATGTAGCTAATTTTACCCTTCATGACAACTGTGAGAGGGGTATTTTTTTTATAACTCATCCATTTCGTTTTTATTAAGTTACATTAAGTCTGCCTAATTAAGGGCGTGGCCACTTGAGTGACAGCTAGGTCTTGCTGGTCGCCGTCATGCCATTCTGGCTGATTAGCCGTTGAACTCAGAATATATATCATATTTTTGTTTTGTTTTATGTGGCTTTACACAATCAGTTGCTTTTTGAAATTATTTCGAATTATTAATTTCTTCGATTATCTGATCCTTTAACATGCTCAGTGCACTTAATTGTGCTTACAAATCATTCAAGTTGCCTCTATTTCCCAGCTGAGTAAAATGATTTACCATATCTGTAAAAGTATTTGCTTTTTTTAAGATAATTTATTATTTGTAATATTCTTTAAACCTGTAATGCACTCTAGAACAGTCATCTTAAACGTTGTGATACAGTTTTAAGCCTGGATTTTATAAATAGCCTTGCATTTACTAACACAGACTATATTTGAAGTTTTTGGAAGTAATTTGCATTTTTCTCCTGTAGGAAAACGTCATAAGAACAAAGTTTAGTGGCTCAATGAATTACAACAGTGATTTTTAAAAGACCAAACAATTTGTTGATATAGTACACAACCAAGCACATGTGGTCTGAACACAAGTGAGTCGCAGGTAATGAATGATTAAGCATTTCTCCCAAAGAAAAGCCTGTCTAAGCAAAATGCCAGCAGGCGTCTGTAGCTCAGCTCCTGCTCCACCTCTTTACCCTTGTTTATCCCCCGGTCGGTGCGATAACGCGCAAACAAAATGGTGACGCTTGGCCACATCTACTTGCTCTTCAGAAATGTATGGGTGACCTCACGGATACCATGTACATACAGTACCTTTTACAGTCTATGGTCAAAACCATCATCAGGCCGACATCAATGTCCAACGTCAGCAGATGTTGTATTTTGGTTGCTTTGCAATGCAACTTAAAAACAACAAAATATCACTTCAAATGATGTTACAGCTTGACGTTCTGTGGACGATATCACTATGACATCAATCAGTTGTTGAATTTTGGTTGCCATACTTGACAAAAAAAAATTCAGTATTTGACGTCAATATGATGTTGGTTTAAGATGTTGGCTTGACATTAGATTTTGGTCACTTTCCGAAACAACCTTAAATCAACAAAATATCAACGTCACTTCACGTCATTATTGGATGTCAAAATAACATTGTCCTCAGACGCCGGCGACCTAAATCTAACCTAATATTTACGCCTTATAACTAGAAATGCAACGGTTCTCTGTAAAAAAATGTATCATCCCATTGTTCTCCCACGGTTCGGTGCGCCCTGTGATCCGCGGTTCAGAATATGCATTATTAATATAGGTTGGATGATTTTCTGATTAATTTTCACATGCACGGCACGTGCGAAGACCTGTCCAATCACCTCCTAGTATTTAAATCTGTTGTTGACATCACGTTTCCTCACGTGTCGCTGTTTGTGGAGATTCTGTGTTTTTCAGTTTGGCAAGTGAGGAAGTGAGTGGCAAGTGTGCAGGTGAGGTCAAAAATCAAAACATTACCGTGAGTGTTTCAACAGACACATAATATATATTTAGACAGACACAAAAAATAATGCAGATTTTTTTTTTTTTTTTTTTGTCGTTGCAAAGATAGAATAGATCAGTGGTCACGATCTAGGTCAGTGATCACGATCAGTAGCGGATCAAGGTTTTGTGTCCAGACCTAAGTGTCCTATACAGCCTATAGTTTAAGCAGGTCTGTTACTTCAGTCCCGCTCCTGCTGGGGGTTATTCCACACCCGATTGCTCCCGCTTTCAAAATACCCTACTTTTACTAATTAATTAATGAGAAACCATGCAAATTTACAGTGATATTTGTGAAGCCTGTTGTACTGTCAGGTGTTTGTTACCCAATAAATATGTGTATTGTTCTTGTCCTACTTATAACGTTGTGTGTCTGCTGGGTTTGTATGAAATATAGTGACAACGTTTCATGTTTTGGTGCATAATTTAGCTTTTAGTAGTTCTGTTTTGTAGTTCTTAGTAATTCGGTTTGTTAACTTCAAGATTTAATGCCTTATATCAATCCCTTAAAGGTCCCATGAAATTAAAATAAAGTTTTTTAGATGTTAGTATCAGTATTAGGATATTCGTTTTTAGGATATCTATAAGCTAGTGTGCCCCAAAACAAAATTTGCATTTAGAAGATATAAAACTGATTTAAACATGTAAAGCTTGTAGTTTGTCACTTCCGCTCAAATAGACCAGCAGTTTTATTCACTTCTCCTCATACTACAGTTTCTCATCACATCATAACCAATCAAATGTTCTCTAATGTCTGACATACCATCCCCCTTTCAGAAGCTTCACATTTGCTTTTCATTTGATGCGCTTGAGCTTATTCACTGACAGAGCAGTGATAAAACACAACACTATTGGCTGTTTTTTTAAAGGGAAGGAGCTACGCTGTGTCCTTCCTTCTCTTCGTGTTTCGGTTGAGATTACATCAAATTTCAAACAAAAATGCATATTTCAAAGCACTTCACGGGACCTTTAACTTCAACCGCAATCTTTAAGTCCAGAAAATGAGACGTGATATAAGCATAGGTTTATAGTTTACAGCAAATAAATAAATAAATATACTGAAAAGTGTCACTTAACTACTATGGGAATCTGTAGAAAAAACAGAATAACTATTTTTTTAAATAAATCTAAAAAGCCATGTCTGATTAAAATGTAACAAATTAAAAGAGTTACATTTCTATTTTCTGATTTAGCAGAGATTTAAAGAGAATTCAATCAGTATTGGGCATTACAGTGGCCCAGTGGGTAGCACGATCGCCTTACAGCAAGAAGGTCACTGGTTCAAGCCCCGGCTGGATTAGTTGGCATTACTGTGTGGAGTTAGCATGTTCTCCCAGTGTTGGCGTGGGTTTCCTCCAGGTGCTCTAGTTTCCCCCACAGTCCAAAGACATGGGGTTTAGGTGAGTTGAATAAGCTAAATTGGCCGTAGTGTATGTGTGTGAATGTAAGAGTGTATGGGTGTTTCCCAGTGTTGGGTTGTGGCTGGAAGGGCATCCGCTGCGTAAAACATATGCTGGATAAGTTGGCGCTTCATTTTGCTAGTATTTGGTCAAGTAATTAATTTTAACAATTAATTTTGAGTTATTAAATAACTTTTCCGACACATTGATCTGAAATAACGTAAATGCAATTTAATAATGCAATCATAATAGTAAGTATGTATTTTACTATTTTAGTAACTTGCCGGACACATATTGCAATATTAATGCAAACAGAAAAATCGGAATATCCTAGGATGTTTTTTGAAGAGCAGGTACCACAGCTGGCCTGTCCATCTCCATTAGTTGAGGTGAGAACAAAGCTAAGCACAGCTCGGCCCTTTCAACATTCATATCTCAAAACTAATTGAAGCTGTCAGACATAATTTCACAAAAACAAAAGCCTCTTCCACTGCTGAGGGTCCTCGCAAACCAGCATTAGCATATAAATAATGTACCACTGCATAAAGCATATTCACACCTCAATATGACAAGGAGAAAATCACTGAATAATAATCATGGAATGTGAATTAAGTTGATTCGCATGTGTTCATATAACTAGGCTTTTCGGATGGTTATTAAAATGAGGTTATTAAAAAAGAGTCAACAAAATCAGTTGCTGTTAGTTAATGTATTTACTAATATGAACAAATAATGAACAGTACTTGTACAGCATTTATTCATCTTAGTTCAAGGTTTACTAATTCATTATAAAAATTAAAATTAGTGCTGGTTAACATTTGTAGAAGAAAGAATATTGTTAGTTTTAAGGATATCTATAAACAGTGTTGGGGAAAGTTACTTTTGAAAATAATGCATTACAATGCTGATTTGCTCCACAAAATAGTAACTAGTTACATTGCTTAGTTACTTTTTATGGTAAGCAGTGATGAAAAGAGTTTTAAAAAATCATACTTAAGTTAAAGTGTCATTACTTGCCGAAAAATGTAGTGCAAGTACAATATCTGTTGTAAAGTAGCCCTTTCAAAAGAACTTAGGAGAGGTGAGTATTATGTTGTAAAAAGCTGATACATGTAATTTGTGTGTGTAAATGTAACATTCTGTAGTGCATTTAGTTATTGACCAGCAGGCACACAATGTTATAAGACGTTACTTTTTGGTTTGGTTTGGGTCGAGACATAAGGTGTCTGCAATGTCTTTGCTACTCTTTGTTTTATTAGTTACTCTGTATTAAGTGCTGGGTTAGACACAATCAATTTGTGTTGATACAGTATAGAGGAATTAAGTAAACTATGAGTTTTTACAAATTTAGGTGGATTGAATATAAAACAATTAGTTGCCATTTTTGCCATTGTCATTTTAGCTCATTTTAAATAAGTAGTTTGAATAAACAGCAAATGTTATTTTTTGAGAGTACGTGAAATCACTGTCCATTGAGACAATCCGCTTTTCCATTTCTTCGATCTGTTCAAATTAATTAATTAACATTTGCACATTTAAAGTTTGCACATATTCATTGCACTGATTTACTTATCTGAACTGTACATACCCACTGCACATGGACATTTGTAATTATGTTTATCTATCTGCCACTCCTGATTATTAATAGCATCCTGTACATATATTCATTTATTGTAAATCTGTTCATAGCTAATACAACCTGTATATAATGTTCATAGTACATCCATCTGTAAATATTACCATAGTTTTTCTATAACTGCACTTTATAACTTATACCTGTATCCTGCACTTGCTGCTATTGCACTGCTGGTTAGACCGAAACTGCATTTCGTTGCCTTGTACTTGTACATGTGTAATGACAATAAAGTTGAATCTAATCTAATCTAATCTAATCTAATGAACACATTCTCTCATTGAGTGTGTGATTCAACATGACTACGTTAATTTGAATTCAGCATTTAAAAAAAGTTAATCAAGAAATCAAATAGAATTATTTATTTTTTAAAATAATGTTTTACTTTACTAGTTACTTCGAAAAGTAATATTATTACGTAACTTGCATTACTTGTAATGCATTACCCCTAACACTGTCTAAGCTAGTAGGTTCCAAAACAGTGGAAAAATATGTGTTTGGAAGATATAAAACTGAATGAAATAGACATGTTAGATTGCAGTTTGTCACTTCTGCCTAAAAGGATCAACGATTTTCACGTCACCTTGTATTTTTCCACGTTCACCTCATACTTCAGTTTTTCATCAAATCTTGACCAATCAAATGCTCTCTAGTATCTGGTGTGCCTTGTCCCCTTCAAGACACTTCTTGTTTGCTTTTCATTTGATGCACTTGAGCACATGATTTTTTTTAAAGGGGAGGAGCTTCTCTATGTCCTATCATCTCATCATGTTTCAGTTGAGATAATGTCAAATATTAAATAAACAATTTACATTTCAAAGCACTTCATGAGACTTTTAACAAAGATGAACAAATATTTTAATAAATGCATTATTGTATTACTATTCATGTTAGTAAATACATTAAATTAACTAATGCAACACTGTGAAAAATATCCATAAATTAGCAGTTTCTGTATTTTGTGAATGTTTTTATTATTTATGTTAAATTATTTATGCTTTTGAATTGCATTTTGTGACTTTGATCTTTCTTCCAATGACATTTAACATTGAATAGTTTAATAAAATAACTTTTATAAGCATTTTAGTAGTTTAAAGCGCATCTTTTTACCCAAGACTTTGGTGTCTCCAGAATGTATCTGTAAAGTTTCACCTCAGAATACCCATCAGATTATTAATCATATAATGTAGAATCTCCCAATTTTAGTGTCTAGTTAGCCGTTTTTGTAGCCTGTGGCTTTAAATCCAAATAAGCTGCTTCTCCCCGGCCACCGCTCCGATGAGCATATCTGCTTCTCATGTGTTACATCAAATAAACAGCCATCAGTGATAGAAACAGACATGGATGAAGCTAAAATAAGGTCACCAGTCAAAAATACCAAATAAAGTTTATTTGTTGTATTTGTGGTGGAGTCTATTCAAGCCTTTCTGAAATGATGAGTCACACACAATTGCTGTTTACAATATACACACACAGACACACATGCACGTTTACTGACACCATGCGGCCATGGTGATTTATAGTGGTTAAAAATTACAAAGCGATTTTACTCTCTTTTTTACAAACAGGCAGTTTCTTTGCAAAGAATGTTCTGTGGACTAGGGTTGTCACGATACTGGAATTCAAAAAATTCTGGTACTAAAAAAATTTAAATTTACATTTCCTGCTAACATTTCTTAAACAGTGCTGATTTGACATTGTGTTCACGTGCTCAACAGAAATGACTGTGATTGGCTGTGAAGAACATCAGTTTACCAAACTCATCACTGTTTACTGCATGTAACCAAAGATACAGGGAGACTGGAGCGTTTTAAAGCCGAGATTTATGAGCGGATCGCTCATATGTCAGCTTATAGACAAACCAGCTGATCGGTGTGACTTTAAAACTATCCAGTGTCCCTGTATCTGGGAAAATGGACATTTTTTAAAATCTCAGTACTGATTGGTATCAAATTCCAGTGTCGTGACAACCCTACTGTGGACATATGTATGCATGTTATTTTTACTTTTGAACATCATATATCCCATGTCACAAAAACTGCATTCTTTCATCGGAGAAATATTGCTAAGTTACGAAGTATGCTATCCATCTCAGATGCAGAAAAGCTAGTCCATGCTTTTATGACTTCTAGGCTGGATTACTGTAATGCTCTGTTTGCTGGCTGCCCAGCATCCTCTATTAACAAACTTCAGCTAATACAAAATGCAGCTGCCAGAGTTCTAACCAGGTCTAGAAAATATGATCATATCACCTCAATATTATCCTCCTTACACTGGCTGCCTGTTAAGTTTTGTATTGATTTTAAAATATTGCTTCTAACCTATAAAGCTTTAAATAATCTAGCTCCTGTTTATTTGACCAACCTTCTGTCTCGCTACAATCCAACCCGCTCTTTAAGATCTCAAAACTCAGGGCTTCTGGTAGTACCTAGAATAGCAAAGTCGAGTAAAGGAGGTTCAGCCTTCTCATTTATGGCTCCTTAACTCTGGAATAGCCTTCCTGATAACGTCCGAGGCTCAGACACACTCTTGCAGTTTAAAACTAGATTAAAAACCTATCTGTTTAGTAAAGCATACACTCAGTGCATCACTTAGCTGTGTGATACATGAATGTGCTCCACACAGGTTTCTGCATTTCGTTTATATACACTATGAACAGCAGTGTGATAATTATTCTCTTTATTCTCTATTTCCATGTGGGGATACTCATCCCGAGGCCCTCAGACTATGCAGCACCACTGATTCGATCCAAGACCAGCGACAAGATGATCCCAAGGTTTCCATATCCTGGACCAGGCTGTATCCTGAGCAGCTGCTGTGGTGGTCATGGAGGCGTGGAGAGCATGAGACTAATTCCTGTGATTCTCCAGGGACAGATGAGTCTTCGCTGAGGTCCAGCTTCCAGCCTCCGGTGCTTAGACTGCAGCTCTGCACAAGACAATTGGCCAGTGGAGAAATGGTCGTGCCCAACTGAACCTGGTTTCTCTCTAGGTTTTTTAATTCTTCACTTTCGCCAAATGGTAAAGTTTTTTTCCTCGCCGCTGACGCCACTTGTTTGCGTGGTTCGGGATCTGTAGAGCTGCGCATTGATGGATTTGCTCTTCTGTGTTTGGACTCTCAGCAGTGATTATTAAACCACACTGAACTTAGCTAAACTGAACTGAACTTAAACTCTGAAAACTGAATTACACTGTTTCAATTTACTATGACCTTTTATGTGAAGCTGCTTTGACACAATCTACATTGTAAAAGCGCTATACAAATAAAGGTGAATTGAATTTGTTTTAATGTTTTTATGGAGACATGGCATCTGTCAATCAATTCGGTGGACAGGGAAAACTGCACTCTTACATCACATTGCGGTGGGCCTCACAATCACTGGCATTTGGATTCTATCTCAACGTCAGTATGTTTTAAAAAAAAATATGTATGTTTGTGTTTATATCATTCCAATATGACAGTAAACATACTTTACTTACATAGTTTTATCCAAACAGCTTACAAAAGTTGATTTTCATCATAGGTGTCCTTTAAAGTGATGTATTGCCTGGTTTGATATTGCATATAATGCTACAAAAACTTGTAATAAACTGCCAGTCCATTTTATTAACGTTTACTAAAATATCAATAAAAGTCATGTGAATTTTCAACATCAAAAGTCGACAGAGCAGAGATCAAGGTCCCATAATGCAATTCACAACCATAAATAAATGCAAAACACTTGCTTGTTAATTAACAGATATGTTTTACATTGAACTTTATTGTAAATGGTTTGCAAAATGTCAAAGTATGTGTAGTTGCAGGCCAGAAAAGCATGCAAAAAATAGTGCACATATATAGCACTGCCCTCTTCCACTTCCTGTACCAGCCGCAGGCAAATAGCGTGTCTTTGTTCCTGCATGCTCTACGTGTAAATGTGCATTTTATGGCAGCTGTGACACATATGCAATCGAACAGAGACGCAAACACATTAACCCTTGCAGTAACAGAGGTGCAGCAACACTCAGATGGCTCACCGCAGATACTGAGCATTCGGTAAACATGCGTGCAAAACATACCAAGACATCAAGGTCTGTACAGCTGACAGATACTCAATGAGGAAGTAAAAAACCACCAAAGCCAGTACAGTGTTGTCAGCCTGATAAATCTATGTCATTGCGAAAGCCACACACGCACATTTGTGCATATCTAAGCACATAAATGAGAGTGCTGGCATATATATATTATTTTACATATTTTTTTCTTTACATTGTTTGGTTGAAAAGTTCATGTGCAACTTTAATTGTTAACTGCATCAGAATTCTTGTTAATTCATACACAGCTGTGGCTTTTTTTTCAAAGCAAGTTTGGCTGTGCAATTCTCACACCTCTATCACGGATGTTGTTGCCCGCTAAACTATATCTACATCTACCACATGTCATCTCTCCCACGACCCATTTACTGCCATCTCACATCTGCGTCTTCCTTTCTCCAGCTTTTGGTTTTTGCTTTGCGTCACCTCAGAGGGTTCACTAGCAGGTCGCAAAACTGGCTGAGACAAACCGAAAGTCTCAGCTACGCCTAGAGCTGTTTTTGAGACAGAGAGAGAGAGGAGGAGAGAGAATGGAAAAAAAGCATGTGAAGCTGTGACAATTTTTTTTAATGAGAGTTTGACCTTTTAAATTAAGTTTGATTTAACTTATTAACATTTGTAATAGTTTGATGTGATTTATTATCTGGTTTTTGTGCTGTAAATCATTATACAAAAACCTGGTAATAAACTTTGAGTACTTTTAATGTGTTATCTACAGACTTAATTCTTCATATATTATTTATTATACACTATATTGTTTCAAATGACTAAAACTATAGTAATATTCACTTTTATTACATGCACAGTGGAATTTTCACAATCAAATGTTGGCAGAGCAGAGATGTGTGGTGTAGGCCTCCTTTTGCAACCAATACAGCTTCAGTTTGTTTTGGGATTGACAGATACAAGTTCTGGACTGTGGCCAGAGGGATTTTGAGCCATTCTTCTTGCAGAACAGTGGCCAGGTCACTACGTGATGCTGATGGAGGAAAAACATTTACTGACTTGTTCCTCCAAAACACCTCAAAGTGGCTCAATAATATTAATTCTGGTGACTGTGCAGGCCATTATATATGTTCAAGTTCACTTTCATGTTCATCAAAACACTCTGTCACCAGTCTTGATGTATATATTGGTGCATTATCATCCTGATACATGGCATTCACTCTGGACATGCAACAGCCTGGGTGGTGCGCTTCTTTGGGGTTTCTCCACACCGTAACTTTCTTGGATGTGGGAAAGGCAGTGAAGGTGGACTCATCAGTAAACAATACATGTTTCACATTGTCCACTGCTGGCACCATTGAAACCAATGTTTGGCATTGGCACAATTGACCAAAGGTTTGGCTATAGCACCTGTACATGCTTAAAAAAACAATGACTCTAGTAAGAGTCATCTAGTAATTAGTTCTTGCCTAGAGAAAAAAATGGGAAACTGTGACCTATGTCTCTAGAATGAGAGTTGATTTGCGCTGTTAAAACCAAGTATGATTTAACTTTGTATGAAGGCAGTCTTCTGAAATACAATCTGTTTGTAAAAAGTGAACAAATGGTAATCTTTGTGTTTTCTTTGAGCAAGAAATAAAAAACGGAAAACTAAAGAAATTTTTTTAATGAAATTTGGGCAAATTCTAGTTATAGTGGTAAAACCGATCACATGTCTTTACTTAGAGCCCTACATCAGTTCACTATTTTCCAAAAAAACGTAAGTGTGTGTTTATGGGGGCTCAGTATGCATTCTTAAGTGAACTTGCGTCATTGTGCAGCATCACGATGAACTGTTCACTTCAATTCCAATACCCAAGACCGCAAGAACAGAAGGTGTGTGTTTTTGATAATTAGGATTCATCGAATGTCCCAAAAGTCATTGCGGCTATGAGGAGAGAATTGCATTACTTACAGTTCAGAGAAATAACTTGTTTATCTCAGGAGTTTCCCTAAATAAAAAATTGCATTAAAGTTAACATTCACATGAAAATGTTTATAAATTAAAAAAAAAAACTTAGAAAAGCATTTATTTGCTGAATTTCACATTAAAGTAAGTGTTATTTGCATTGTGCAAAGTATATTTGTAAGGCTTTTGTACATGTTTGTACATGGAGTTGATCAGTCTGTGGCACTGCTCAGGTGTTATGAGAGCCCAGGTTACTTTGATAGTGGCCTTCAGCTCTTTTGCATTGTTGCGTCTGGCATATCGCATCTTTCTCTTCACAATACCTTATATATTTTCTATGGGGTTAAGGTCAGAAGAGTTTGCAGGCCAATTAAGAACAGGGATAACTTGGTCTTTAAACCAGGTACTGGTAAATTTGAGTGCAGGTCGTGTTGGAAAATGAAATCTACATCTCTATAAAGTTGGTCACCAGCAGGAAGCATAAGTGCTCTAAAACGTCCTGTATAGAGTTGCGTTGACCTTGGACCTCAGAAAACACAGTGGAGAAATACCAGCAGATGACATGGCACTTTGAACCATTACTGACTGTGGAAACTTTACACTGGACCTCAAGCAATGTGGATTGTTTGCCTCTCCTCTCTTCCTCCTGACTCTGGGAACCGGATTTACTTTCATCAGAGAACATAACTTTGGACCACTCAGCAGCAGTCCAGTGTTTAGCCCATGCGAGATGCTTCTGATGCTACCTGTTGTTCAAGAGTGGCTTGATACAAGGAATGCAACAACTGAAACCCATGTCTTGTAAACATCTGTAGGTCTTGAAGCACTGACTCCAGCTGCAGTCCACTCTTTGTGAATTTCGAATTTTGAATGAGTATCGTTTCACAATTCTTTCCAGGGTGCAGTTATCCCTACAGCTTGTACACTTTTTTTCCACCACATCTTTTCTTTTCCTTTGTCTCTCTATTAATGTGCTTGGATAAAGAACTCTGTAAATAGCCAGCCTCCTTTGCAGTGAGTGTCATGCCCTCTTTGTGCAAGGTGTAGTCGTTTTGGACAACTGTGAAATCAGCCGTCTTCCTCATGATTGTGTAACCTACAGAACTAGACTGAGAGACCATTTAAAGGCCTCTGGAGGTGTTTTAAGTTAATTAGCTTATTAGAGTGTGGCACCAAAATGTGTCTACAATAATGAAACCTTTCACAATATTCTAATTTTCTAATTTGGGGTTTTAATTAGTTGTCATCAAATTCATCAAAATTAAAAGAAATAAACACTTGAAATATATCAGTCTATATGGAATGAATGTATACAGTATACGAGTTTCAATTGAATGCAACTTTTGAAGATATTTTAACTATACGACCAGCACCTTTGTATATATGTATATGTATATATATATATATATATATATATATATATATATATATATATATATATATATATATATATCACCCATATATAATATATATCATTATTTGAATATTATAATGTTTCATTTATTTTCCATTAAAACACACAAAGGTCATGTGACCATCAGGGTGATTGCAGCATCTAATTTCTCACAGGATGCGTACTGTTCTTGTGGTCTTCTCACAAGATTATTCTTCTGAGGTAACCTGACAAAACTGGTACATTCTCTGCATTATTGATATTGAGAATCAACTAAACGCTGCATTCCAAACCAGATATATCAGCCTTCAAATGGCATTTTGGAGAGAAAACAATCATGGCCATCATATTGAGGTATTGTTTCAAACCAAAGTATTTGGAATGAAGGATTTCCTAGTGTTCAATTGTCCCACAAATCTTTGTGCAGGAAAGTTGATTTCACACCCTGCGTTCCATTTGGATTGGATCTCTATTCCCTTATCCATAACAAGCTGTCACTCAGGAGGGTAAGTCCTTTAAAAGGATTAGGGCATAAGAATGCGCCCTTCTCAATGGAAGATTTTTATTTTCAATTTATTACAAGAATATGAAAATATTTTCATTAATATTGCACTTGATAATTTTTTTTAACATTAGATAAATACTTTATTTTCTCATTCATGCTCTTAAAACAATAATAATAATAAAACCAAAAAAACAACTCGAGCATTTTCATTCTGAAGGACATCCGCAAAACAATTTGAGTAGGCCTATATTAAATGTGAGTTTTGGAAGGAAAGATTGTTATTGTAATGATTCAGTTTCATTTAATTTTATATTACATTAAAGATTATTAAAGATTTGTGTTATAATAAATATGTGTACTTCATTTACAAACAGGATGTTGGGTGGTATTGTATCAGTGAGTCCTGTCATGGGCTTGCTTTAGATGTGTGTCTGTGCTCCATGTGCTGCCACTTTCTCATGAGACAGTGCCTACTGTATGTACTGTTTGTCCACCACTATTCTTCCATCACCATTAGATTTTATGGGGAAAACAAAATGCTCCCATACATGAAAGTTGAAAGATGCGGAAAGCTTTTAAAGTTGTTCTTCTTCTCCGTTAGACTGATTTTTTTGCAGAACACATGACCTTTTTTGTATACTGCAACATGTTAAAAACAAACTTAGTAGCCTCTTTTAAAAAAATTAAATGCTCCAAATAATCTGCAAGCTTAAAAAATGCTTAGCTAATGTTTACTCATGCTTAACTAATTATGTGCAATCCATTTACAACTAATGCAAAGCATCTATTTTTCAAGTACGCCTATCAGAAAAAGACAGTATCTCACTTGCATCATTTGAGATCACTGGGGTATTGTAAGGTTCCAAAATCTTTTAAAGGCTAAACAAAAGTTACCAATTACATCAAAAATGGCATTCCAGTCCTTATTATTGGCTTATCTTTAAGTCAAGTAAAGTCAAGGCATATCAGTCATCTCAGGCAGGTAGCAGTGTAGTGGCAGAAAACTGGCGTAGTTGTAGTTAAATCAGAACCGACTCAGTTCAGTTTAATATGAACATCACTGTTGAAGGAAGATCCACCAAAGAACAGCTCCACCATCCCCAACAAAGCAAGCCAGAGGCGAAAGTGGCTAGAAACCAAAACCCCCATAGATTGATAGAAGTGGAAAACAAACCATGGGAGAAACCAGGTATTGTACTTCAGTTTCAAAACACACGCAAGTGCAGGTTGCCAGATTGACAACATTAACAGAAGTGTGCCTGACTAAGGAGCCTAAAGGCTGATTTATGTCATGTTCAAAATAAAAAAAGGCACGCAACAGAAGGAATATTTGCAATTTTAAAAGGAGTTTTTGTCCTAACCAACACATGAAATTTATTTTAGAAACGGCTTCTATTTCTTGCAGCTGAATAACAGGATAAACTGACAGATCACCTCAGGTACACCTCATGTGCTTTATTCAGTGTTCAATGCTAATAATGTGAGTTGGAATGGCATTTTAATCGAAAGTTATTGCCATGCTACTGAAAACAGCAGCAGATAGTTTATCTCTGATCTTGAAAATAAAATAAACTGTTTGAAATTGAACTTTAAAACTTTGGCTTAGTGCAAGCCAACACATATCAGTGATTCAGCATGTACATTTAATAATGTTAAGGAGGTTTAATATAAGATTTAAAACCTTACCATTTCATTGGGTACAGTAAGTGTTCAATTCTGAATAGCTGTATTTAACATACAGATCACATTTCTGTCGTGTTTCGTCTGGTGCAAACAACCAAAATGCTTATCGCTGCAAATCCTGGCACGTAGCTTGTTGTTAGAACATGGGGTTACAATGTAACCTGCTCACCTAATGTTTACGTTCATAATATTCCTTTTTAATATTAGCTAATTAATAACCACCTCGTGTGGAACTCTGAATATGCGTCTCATTTCAGAGTCTGCTACTGTACACCTGAGATTGCATTTTGGTCCATTTAGGGACTCATAATTTAAGGCCATTCTTGACTGACTGAATGAAATATGCTGTACCCAGGGTGCTGAAATAAAATAGGCTAAACTGGCATTGGGCGGGTTAAAGGGAGCAAAACAAAGATAGACGTTCCGGCTTGTAATGCACATTTTCAAAGCAGAATTTTTGATAACAAGTTCTAAGTTTAGACAAACTTACATACAGCAACTTTAAATAGCCTAATAATGGCTGCATCCAAAAGCTTAGACATTTCTTTAATGTCATCAGAAATTAGGTAGAAACTTTGTTCACAAAATGACACCCAATCAGTGAGTCAAGATGCCATGTTTATTTTTTAGCTCAAAAATGAAAAAGACAGAATGGGCTCTATGCACAGCTAGAGTTTTAAAGCAAACGATAAACTTCCGGTGAAAGCTTAATGTGACAATTTTCAATTTCACAAGGTTGTTTTTACAGCATCGATGTTATAACGTAATTACAATACATTCAGTTAAATAGACTTAAGCGTTCATTTAGTTGTGTAAAACGAGATAAAGACTTTGCAACTGCTAGCGCCATCAGTAGCAACAGGCTAGCACAGAAATTCCATTGAAAATACTGGGGTAAATAAACTGTCATATTTTAAAGACATGGCGGGGGGAAATGGAATTTAATGCAGAGCTTCTTGTCCGATTTGAAACCCATTTTATATCGTATATCTACAACACAGGATCATTCTGAAAACATAGCCCTACAGATGTTTCTGGAGACCATGAATTACGTAGCCAGAGGTACGTATGGCTGAATTTAATTTTTTTAAACGAACGCTATGAGGCAGTTTGATGACGCCATTCCTTTTCACGCTTACCAGCTGACCGCTTATCTCTGTATGGACAGCATTCCGCTTGCAACCAGTTTGTCCCGTTAGCGCACCATGTACATCGGCAGACTTGAGATGCAGAGAGGAGTTGACCATGACGACAGGGTTCGAGTCCAGTGAAGAGCGGTTCCAGAAAGCAGGTAAGACAAAAACAGAATCCAAAAAATTAAACAAACAAATAAATAGCAGGGTGAGAATGTGGTAAAATCTGAAAACATGGTAAAATCTGAAAACATGGTAAAAAAAATCAGACGAGGCCTTTTTTAAAAAAATTGCTTATGAAACGTTGATTGGGTTTAGGGAAGTGAGTGGCCAGGTCAATCGATAAAATTGGTTGGGTTTAGCGAAGGGGTAGGGTGGGTCAGTCGATCGTTTGCTCAGTCAGTCAAAAAGTCTCTCAAGCGAACACAGCGGCCTCTTGTGGATTCGCATAAACAAAAACTGCAGAAAAACATGCAGCCGAGATGTATTTTGCGTTCTCCAGAAACGTCTGTAGAGGTACATTTTCAGAATGAGCCTGGGTTGTATATCTAACAGCCAGTGAAGATCGCTGATTTAAAAAAAAAGTCAGATCTTAAACATGACAATTTTGTAATGAAAAGATGGTTCACTGGAAGCCCTTGGGCTGCCTAGCTGAAAATTAAAAGTCCGTGTGCATATAGCCCATCGTAGGATTTTGAAAGCAGTGAGGGACACATCTATTGACATTAATCAGAATAAGGTACCTCCTGAGACAGGGAGTGAAGCAGAATTTGGATACAGACATGCTTTAAATCCTTCCCGCCTTGGAATGCTGCCTCTAAAGGAACCATTTTAAAGTATTCAGATGCAACCTATATGTTTTTTATGATTTTAAAACTGAATTTGATTAAAACCTATTTTTAAAATTCGTATTGATGAATAGTATACACCATTGAGTGATGAAAATATTATGGCCACCAGCCTAATATGCTGTTGGACCTTCATGTGCTAAGCCTCACTACCCTGCCAAGCCATGGACTCAGCAAGACCCCTAAGGTGCCCTGTGGTGTCTGGCACTAAGATGTTGTCAACAGATCCTTCAAGCCCTGTAAGATGCGTGGGGGTAGGTAGCAAGTATCGAATTTATGTTCACATGAATGACATGACTCAGTGTTTCCTATTGGAAGACTTGCCAGTTGTACCCAGAGCATCAAATCCCTCCACCTGTTTGCTGTGGTGTTAAAGTGTGTCTTGGTGCCATCACTACCCCAGGTAAACAGAGCTCACTTAGGCCTTGATCACACCAAACACACTTTTTGCATTGAGAGGTGCCTTTTTTTTTATGGTTTTCTAATGGCCGCGAGCATCTTGGTTTTGTCTTGTCAACAAAAAAGGCAGTGCGGTGCGACTTACGTTCTCAGGAAGGAAAAGCATTTGTGGTGTGATCTTACACAACCATCCACATGATGTAATAGAAAACAGGACTCATCAGTCCAGGCAACTTTCTTCCATGCTCCAAGGTCGAGTTCTGATGCGTGTTTGTCCATTGTAGAACTTTCAACAGGGGTCATCTAAGGCACACTGATTAGTCTACATCAACGCAGATAGTGTGCAAAACATTGTATGTTGTGACACATTTCTCACATTCCTCCCATAACCATCATTAACATTTTGTGACTTGTAGACAGTAGACATTCTGTTGCCTAGGACAGACAGGCTAGTCTTTGTTGCCCTTGTACATCAATGTACATCCATTTGGGTATTCAACACTCTGCTACCGGTTTGTGGTTTGTCCCTGCTCAGACCACTGTTGGTAAACTCTCACAACAGCTGAAAATGAGTGACCCACAAGTCTTGTCATTGCAGAGATACTCCAACCCAATTGCCCTGCCATAACAATTTAGTCTTTGTCAAGTTGCTAGGATCTTGCTAGGATCTTTAAGCATGGCCATTTTTCCTTCCTACACAACTTTATGGTCCTGTTTACATCTGGTCAGTTCATGCGATCAGTTAGCTATCCAATCGTGGAAGGGCAGGTGTAAATGGCCTCCGAAACACATTCAAGATGGATATCAATTAGATTATCCAAACCACTTCAGAAGGTGATCTGGGGCGCATTCCAAATGAAGCAAAGGCAACATCACAGATGACAGTCTGGAATGTTTGATTCAGTTTATTTGATATTTTTTTTTCCATTTTATTTACCAACTAGAATGTTAATTTACTACCCAATGGCGGCATAAACAACAGAGAAGCATAAAAAATCCTACAGTAGCCTTTCTCAGTGAATGGAAAGGAAAAATAGAATAATAGAGCATTTCGTTCACTCACAAAGGCAGTGCTTTGTTTTTTGGAGAGGCTATACACAAATTAATATCAGCACTTTACAGTTTTAAATGATGTCTTGCACGTATCTTCACCACAAAAGATGTTTCATTTAGCCTTTAATGACATTAGATAGCCAATTAAGCTATATAACTTATGTTTCTAGTCTAGTTATGTGTCTAAACTGTAAAAAAAAATGGCCATAATTTCAATGGTAAAAAGCTGTAAAAATGCTACAGTAAAATTCCTTAACCTAAAAGTGAATAACCATAAATGTTACTTTCATTTTACTACATTCAAGTGATCAAAGGTTTATTATTCTGCAAGTGACCAGGTATAAACAGGTCCTATATGTGGGCTTGTTAGGACATGATATATGTTTCCACTGCAACTGTTCATCTGTGTATTTTTACACACACATGCACACGCACACACACACGCATACACACACACACGCACACACACACACACACACACACACTGTTTTAACTGTTTAAAACTTTGAGGAAAATATGACTCCATTTATATTTGATACTGTATATATTCAAAATCACAGCTTTTGTGCTTGAGTTTTAAAATCTAATTTAATTATAACCTGCAGCTGGAACTACAATATACACTGAATTAAGAAAACACAAAAGCAATGAGAAAGACAATGTACATACATCAGGTTTAACAGTAAAAGATTAAACGTATATGTAATTATGTGTTGGTCTGTGACTGTTATTTGTATTAATTGTACATCTCTAAATTGTCTTTATGTTTTGAGTTTGTGAAAGGTAATTTAAAGGTGCAGTAGGTGATTGTCTTTTAGAAAAAAAAATTTGTTGTAAGACTAATAAGACTAAAAAATGTTCGACCAATTAAAAATTTGTCAGGTCGATAATTTCCATAATTCTGATAAGTAGCCCAAACTGGCAGTCAACAAATGTAGTTCACATTCAAACGAGAGACAAATGTGAAAAATGCTCAATCCAAATTTTAAAATCCTAAATTAATATTGGAGTTACTTTTGCACGCTGAAGGAAGGATGACACCATGACGAAAATATTTCTTTTAGACAGGTAATGTTCTGTTTTTATTTTAGTCACGCAAAGCTTATGTAGATTGTGTTGTGTTACAAATGGGTTATATGCACAGAAGTGATGCATTTCGTCTTCCGGCGAAAGATTGATGTGACTATTTTCAATTTCATAAGGGACTTTTTACAGCATCGATAGTGTAGATTTTCATTTAGATTAACAAGAAAACATAAGTAAATAGCGCTATTCAGCCTAGCCTGCTTTACTGAGGTGAAGTTGGTTTTATTTATTCATTTTTAAACAATGACAACCTGTGACGAGCTCACTATATTGTTTACCATGCTACTCTGAATATTCTGTCTAAAATAGCATGTAAGGATGGCTTAGTAATAAGTGTAATCCTACACCCTGCCGGCTAAGCACAAAGCATACAGTTGATCCTTTTGTACATGAAATATTTTGCTTGCTACACAACTGAAAACATGCTAGATATAATACAATTTTTCATTGGGAATTGTAGTATTATAGAGTACTGTAAAGTTTTTAATAATAGGTTATTGATAAGTTGATGATGGTTCATTCTGTTGTGGGGACCCCAGATAAATAAAAAGACTACACCGAAGGAATATATAACCCTAAATCATTAATTGCAGATAATATGAACACAATATTTAATGTAAACTTTATTTCATTTGTAAATATACATCCTTTGCTGTCATTCAGACCTGCAACACATTCCAAAAAAAAGTTAGGATATGAGCTGTTTACGGCTAGTAATCAGGTAAATTGGTTAAATAATGATGTGATTTGAAACAGGTGGTGTGAACAGGTGATTGTAATTATGATTTGGTACAAAAGCAGCATCCAAGAAAGCTCTAGTCCTTTAGGAGCAAAGATAGGCCGAGGATCACCAATTTGCCAAAAAAACACGTTAAAATTATGGAAATGTTTAAAAACATGTTCCTCAAAGAAAGGTAGTAAGACATCTGGATATTTCACCTTCAACAGTGCATAACATAATTAAAAGATTCGAGGAATTTCAGTGGTGAAGGAACAAGGGCACAAGCCTACGCTGAACAACTTTGACCTCTGATCCGCCTCAAGAATCGTCATTCATCTATAAGCAATATCACCACATGGGCTCAGAACTACTTTGACAAACCTCTGTAAAGTACCACAATACGTAGTTACATCCACAAATGCCAATGAAAACTGTACTGTTGCCCACCGTAAGACTTGTTTGCAGGAAGAAAGGGACAAAATTACACCTGAAACACTTCATCACTTGGTGTCTTCAGTCCCTAAACATCTTTTAAGTGTTGTGAAAAGGAATGCAACATTACAAATAAATTACAAATAAATATGAATTAATTAGGAGAAAAGAAAAAAGAAGGAAAAAATATTGATATATAACAGAAAAAGCATAGCAAAACAGACTTTGTGTTCTCGTTTCAGAAGTCCACCGCATGCCATTGGCAAATCCACAAGGCCAATATGTGCATGCTTTTGCCCACTGCTCTGTCGTGTCAGGAGGACTGGAATGTGCTGGGTATGAATGAATCAGTGGGGGCTGATCTAGAAGCACGACTGCTGTGCTGTTTAGTTTTTCTCGTGAGCTTCCATGGACAACGTAACCTGCTATTATTATCAGCACCAGCGGGAGGGAGTGCAGGAAAGAGGAGCCACAATCACACACTCGCTTTGCACCTCTCTCTTCATTCTCTGCATTTCTGTCTGTGCTAAGCTGCTAAGGTGTAGGTGTTGAGAGGTTTATTTTTGATTGCCGTGGTTGTATAATTATGTCTGGCATTCGCGTCAGAAAGGACGTACGCATTCACGTTACTCCCACAGTGACTCACAAGGGAAACCAGAGCTGAAGAGTTCAGGGCATGAGGAAATATTCACAAGGACGCAAATAGATATACACCAAGAACTCACACTGACACGTGCATTCACACCCAGGCCATCATCAGGGGCACAGAGTTCCTGGAGCCTATTAAGAATCCGTAGGCCAGGGATTCCCTTTTTTATTATGACCTTTTTTATGAACAAAAATATTTACATAAAGCACCCAGTGAAATTTGAAATCAGTTTTCCTTAATGATAATAAGCTAAATGAACTGGTTATTGTTCCCATGATATGTTCATATTCAAGTAGCGCATATATATTTATGGAAAGTATTTTAATATATTCAAAAATTATTATATTGGTAAAATATTAATTGGTTTTATTTAAAAAATTCACTTAATTTAATGATTTATTAAATTAATTAATTTATATATATATATATATATATATAGATTCGAGAACCAGACAGAACTGTTATATATATAACAGCAGTCCTGTCTGGTTCTCGAATCTGATTGGCTGATAGCTGTGCGATATTTTGCAGTATCATAACTCGTACAGCCTCCTCCCCCTTCTGTTTTATTCTGCCCACATAGAGTGACAGAAGATCAATAAACTCACACAGTTTGACAAATGTTGCAGCTGCTGGACAACATAATGTACTTTTAAGGATTTTTAGGTGAGAATTTAGTTATTTGGATTGCAACTATGCAGTTTATTTATAAAGATAGTGCCTATTTCAAATACTTATAATTTCTGACAGAGCGTCAGCATCCATAAGCCTGTCACTGAGCAGAGCAAAGACGGTTGACATTCGAGTAAAGTCGAGTAAAGGAGGTCGAGCCTTCTCATTTATAGCTCCTAAACTCTGGAATAGCCTTCCTGGTAACGTCCGAGGCTCAGACACACTCTCCCAATTCAAAACTAGATTAAAGACCTATCTGTTCAGTAAAGCATACACTTAGTGCACCACTTGGGGGCTTCCACACAGGTTATGCATCTTGTTGATATACACTGTGAACATCAGCTACGCTAATTATTTTCTTTATTCTCCATTTCCACCTGGGGATACTCTTCCCGAGGCCCTCAGACTATGCAGAGTCACTGATTCGATCCAAGACCAACGACGAGATGATCCCAAGGTTTTTATATCCTGGAACTGGCCGAATCCTGAGCAGCTACTGTGGTGGTCATGGAAGAGTGGAGAACATGAGACTGATTCCTGTGACGCTCCAGAGACAGACGAGTCTTTGCTGAGGCCAGCTTCCAGCCTCCGCCACTGAGACTGCAGCTCTGCACAAAACGTTTGGCCAGCGGAGAAATTAAAATGGTCATGCTCAACTAAGCCTGGTTTCTCTCAAGGTTTTTTTTCTTCACTTCCGCCTTTAGTGAAGTTTTTTTTCCCTCTCCGCTGTCGCCACTGGCTTGCATGGTTCGGGATCTGTAGAGCTGCGCATCGTTGGATTTGCTCTTCAGTATTTGGACTCTCAGTAGTGATTATTAAACCACACTGAACTGAGCTCAACTGAACTGAACTTAAACACTACAAACTGAACTACACTGTTCCTATTTACTGTGACCTTTTATGTGAAGCTGCTTTGACACAATCTACATTGTATAAGCGCTATACAAATAAAGGTGAATTGAATTGAATTGAATTGAATTGAACATTGTCCATCCACAAGGTGGTGACAGAGACCACATAATAAGACCTTAGAGGAGAAGAGATCTGCATATTTTCAAACTAAAGCTGATCATAACTTTATAAAACTGGTGAGTGTCATTCCAAATCGATCTCTCTCCTTTTTATGTTGCAGTGCGGTGTTTACACCATAGTAATTGTAGTGTATTTAGTGTGAGATGGGACTTGCATATCAGGAATGTATGTATTTTATGTTGGCCAATCTGAGTTACTTTTGGTTGGCCATCTTGGCCATTTGGTTGGCCATCTGTTTCTAATGAATCTCCTGTTTTTGTTACTGCAGAAAAGTTCAGTATACAGAAAGAAAGAAGAAATTCCGGCATGTGTTTAGCATTTTTCCGTATCGCAAACACAACAGTAATCTGGTAGTGATTGCATTGCTTTGGCTTTTTCGGGGTTTATTATTGTGATCTACCGATTGCAACAGAGAAATACTGAGAAATGTCTCTAGACTGATGGCATTTCATGCTGTTCAGCCTTATAATCTTAAAATATAAGCAAAATCACCTGTTTTGCCATCACTTTAGATATTATTCTAGAGAATCATTAAAATACTAGCTCTAAACTAAGTTGGTGAAGTAGTAACGGCTTTTACTGTTCTGACATCAGCTGCAGATGTGAAGAAATGGTGGAAAAAAGTAGTTCCTCATTCAAAAGGGCTTTGAGACTCTCCGTGTTTGATTTTCTTTTTAATATACACGATTATGCCTTCAAACAGTTGTATAAACGCAATATCACACTCATATCAGCTGTGCGATATGGCTCTATATCGTCACTGGTGTGACACTAATGCACGCCTCCCACCAGTGCCATATCACACCCATATCGCACTGCTACTTCTGTGACATTGCTCATATATACTGCATGTATACATACATACATACATACAAACATGCTTTCAAAAATATTAATAAAAATAAAAAACAATAAAAAAGTTAAAAGTTGTAACATCTAACAATCAAAGTTTAATTAACTTTAAATGTATTAATTATTTTTTTTGTTTGTTTGTTTGTGTGAGGGAAAGACCATAATAGTATGATCAAAAATATCTAAAATGAAATTACAAGGTATTTATTTTCATTGTATTTTCTTTATTATGACAAATTAAAAATATTTTAATGAGTAGAAATTACAATTTATAAGAAATAAAGCAATTTAAAGATATTCTGTAATCAAGAAAGAATGAAAAAAACAATTCTTCACTACAACTTTCACAATAAGTCAAACAAGGTTTGCCAATCTGTATTTTTATCCTAACTAGTGACAAGTAACAATCCAGAACTGCATATGTGCTTAATTCACTGTTATAAAGATTTAATTATGTGATTTTGTTTTAACACAATTTCAGACTTTTTTACCTCTGATATTAATAATTTAAACATTAGAACATAAATTTTAAATGGTTACATTTTATTTCTGATTCATGTTCATTTATGTTTATTATGATTATTGTGTAAGTTTAAAATAAATAAGTAGTTTTGGTATTACAGCAGAAATATCTAACTTGAGGGGACTTGCCATTCTGGACAATATGGGGCCTTACAGTCAGAAAAAAAACTACTTTAGGGTAAAGAGCAGAAGAGGAAGTTCACTCTTTAAAACCTTGTCTTTGCTATATATAGAGGGTCTAAAGTCATCTACAAACATACACATCAATATATACAGTATGTATGTAAACCAGATGACTAGCACATTCAATTTAATTTTTCATTCATGGTCTGGTTCACTAACAAGTATAACTAGATTGGATTATGTACTGTATGAATTTAAAGTGTATCTGGTTAAGAGGTGGGTGGATGCTGTATGGACTGAAAGCCTGAATGTATGTTGTGCCGTAGATGTAAGATTTTCTAGATCAGTGAATTCATATTCTAGCCTGTGGGTGCTTAACCACTTTGCAGCAGGTGACACAAAAAGCACCATGAGAAGCAAGAGCAAAATTGGTAGTATAAAATCCTAGTTCCTCTGCAGCACTGACAGGTTATAGAATCACATTACACTTCTGGGGGGTTTGATGGTCTGATATAACATTGATTTAGTCTTTCTCTTTTCTTTAAGGTCACATAGGTGGTTTAAAACTGTATGAAATATGATTATGCATTTGTGAAGCAATGTGAATGATGATTGTCAATTCAAAACCAGCTATGGTTCTGAAGCACCATGGGTGAAATGTGTAAGCCCAAAACCAGTGTTGGGGAAAGTTACTTTAGAAAGAAATGTATTACAATATTGAGTTATTTGGTAAAAATGTAACAAGCTGTGTTACTTAATTTTTTGACCTGGCTGAGGCTTGATCTCTTTCAGAACTTGTAGGGGTTGGGGGGGGGGGGGGGGGGGGGGGGGGGGTCTCTTTTTTATAGAGGAGTTAACAACACACTGTATAACATTCACTTACCTTTAAAAAAATAAATAAAATGATGTAGGATAATATTATCTTCAGAGAACTTCCTGAACCCTGAGCTTTACATGGCGTATATACAGATTAATGAAAGTTTAAAGCAATTAATGTGCTGCTTTTGTACTTTTTGTCTTATTAAAAAGTTAAATCAGTGTCCATTCAGATAATCCTCTTTTCCTTTTCTTTAGTGCGCTCAAAATAATGAGAATATTTCTATCGCAGAAATGTAAGGCTCTGCTGTCTACATTTCTGTCTGTTTCTGCATTCTCTCATTGTGTGCGGGATTTAACGTGACTATTTTCATGTTAATTCAGCTATTTTTTTTAAAGCAAATGAACTAAGCTAAAAAGTAACCCACATTACATTTTTTCAAAAGTAACTCAAATATTATTACTTGATTTTTAAAAGTAATGCGTTACTGTAGAAAATGTGTTACTTAGAAAAGTAATATTATTACATAACTAGCATTACATGTAATGTGTTACCCCAACACTGCCCAAAACACAGCTCTCTTGAGCCAAAACCTACAATCTGACCTCTGAAAACAACGAGAAAACATCTTGTGATGCCAAAATTAATATCATGTGTCACAGATGCAGTACACTTAAAAAAAATTTACTAAAATCATAACATTTTTGCTGCTTGTTCAAAGTACTTATAGAAAATGAGTAGAACACAATTTTTTTGATATTTTTCGAACATTTTAATTTTGTTATTTTCAATCCACATAAATTTGTTAAAGTTACCAAATGTAAAGTGAACTAAATTGATTTTGTGTTGGGACAACATAAATGAATTGTGTGGAACCATGCATTTTTACAGTGTACACAGACAACTGGCCTAAGAATGATTCAATTAAGCAGAACCAAGACTAAGTTGATTATCCGAATCTGTCTACAACGTTTTTAAAGGCAGCTCATGATCCCTTTAAGCACACACCCTGATAAAAACCGCTAAATTACATGTTAAATGAAGTTAAACACATTCTGTCTTATATTTGTGAGAGAATCGTCATTATGTGTGCAGGCAAGGAAGCAGTGACAGAAACTGAAACTCACTTTTGCTCATGTTGAAGCACAGATGCTTTCAGCTCCTTCAGATGACTACGGGCTTCCTGGAGCTCTATTCTCAGGGTTCTTTCTCTTTCTGCACTTCCTCTCATCTGATCCAGCTCTCTCTCGACTTCCCGCAAATGCTCCTGCAGACGTTGAAACTCATGCAAAATCAAGTAACTCACGCCGCAATAACGACAGGCCTTCTCTGAATGATCCATCTGAAGACAAACAAAGAAAAATACAGATAACAGATTACCAATGTCTGTCTATCTATCTATCTATCTATCTATCTATCTATCTATCTATCTATCCATCCATCCATCCATCCATCCATCCATCCATCCATCCATCCATCCATCCATCCATCCATCCATCCATCCATCCATCCATCCATCCATCCATCCATCCATCCATCCATCCATCCATCCATCCATCCATCCATCCATAGTATCTATCTATCTATCTGTCCGTCCGTCCATCCATCCATCCATCCATCTATCTATACAGTAAACTATCTAATCAGTTGCCCACTTACCTAATTACTTATATGATCCATGTAACCATCCTTTGCTTCCTACAAGCTTATCATCAATCCATCTATCCATTTACTTACCCATTGATCTATCTATATGCAGTGCATCCGGAAAGTATTCATAGAGCTTTACTTTTTCCACGTTACAGCCTTATTCCAAAAGTTATACAAAGTATTTATTTTGTTCAAAATTTTATACACAATACTCCATAATGACAATGTGAAAAAAAGTGGTTGCAAATTTATTAAAAATAAAAAACCTGAAAAATCACATGTACATAAGAATTCACAGCATTTGCTCAATACTCTGTTGATGCACCTTTGGCAGCAGTTACAGCCTCAAGTCTTTTTGAATATGATGCCACAAGCTTGGCACACCTGTCTTATGCAATTCCTCATTGCAGTACCTCTCAAGGTCTTTCAGGTTGTATGGGAAGCGACTGTGTACAGCCATTTTCAGATCTCTCCAGAGATGTTCAATAGGATTTAGGTCTGGGCTCTGGCTGGGCCACAAAAGGACATTTACCGAGTTGTTGTAAAGCCACTCCATTGATATTTGGGCGGTGTGCTTTGGGTCACTGACCTGCTGGAAGATGAACCGTTGCCCCAGTCTGAGGTCAAGAGCACTCTGAAGCAGGTTTTCATTCAGGATGTCTCTGTACATTGCTGCACTCATCTTTCCCTCTATTCTGACTAGTCTTCCAGTTCGGGCTGCTGAAAAACATCCCCACACCATGATGCTGCCACCACCATGCTTCACTGTAGGGATGGTATTAGCCTGGTGATGAGCGGTACCTGGTTTTCTCCAAACGTAACGCCTGGCATTCACTCCAAAGAGTTCCATTTTAGTCTTATCAGACAAGAATATTTTGTTTCTTGGTCTGAGAGTCCTTCACATGCCTTTTGCCAAATTCCAGGCGACCACTGGCCACTCTACCATACAGGCCTGATTGGTGGATTGCTGCACAGATGGTTGTCCTTCTGTAAGGTTCCCCTCTCTCCACAGAAAAATGCTGGAGCTCAGACAGAGTGACCATTGGGTTATTGTTCACCTCCCTGACTAAGGCCCTTCTCCTCCGATCACTCAGCTTGGATGGCTGGCCAGGTCTAGGAAGAGTCCTGGTGGTTCCAAACATCTTATAGATGATGGAGGCCACTGTGCTCATTGGAACTTTCAGAGCAGCAGAAATTTTTTCTGTAACCTTCCCCAGCCTTGTACCACAATACAATCCTGCCTCAGAGGTCTACAGACAATTCCTTTGTCTTCATGCTTGGTTTGTGCTTTGAAATGCACTGTCAACCCTGGGATCTTATATAGACATGTGTACGCCTTTTCAAATCATGTCTGATCAACTGAATTGACCACAGGTGAACTCCAAGCTGCTGAAACATCTCAAGAATGATCAGTGGAAACAGAATGTACCTGAGCTCAATTTAGAGTTTCAATTTAGAGTTTTACATTGTCATTATGGGTTATTGTGTGTAGAATTTGGAGGAAATAAATGAATTGAATCTATTTTGGAATAAGGCTGTAACATAAAAAATGTGGAAAAAGTGAAGCGCTGTGAATACTTTCTGAATGCACTGTCTCTATCTATTTATACATCATCTATCTGTCATCTATTTAACCATCTACCAATCTCCCTACATACCTACCATCAATTCATCTACTCATCCATTCTCACCACTAGGCATATGCCGATATCCAGTAATTCAGCATATCATGATAATGAACCTGCACAATATTGTTTCTGTGGGCACTTCTAAATACCTTTAATAACTGATTATTATTATTATTATTATTAATATTATTATTATTATCAATCGATACCAAAACTGTCAGGCATAAGTAAAATTAGTCATTGATTACATTTGATGTTATTTGCTCAATCATACAAGTTGGTTTTGTACAGCGTTACACATCACTAAATCCAGTGGCAGGTTTATAATGATCTTCTGGGAATGACAAACAACCAAGCCTTGCCACTCCTCCCCGGTGTGAAAGAGACATGTCAGAGTGCAACTGCCACACCAAAGCCCATTAAAACCTTGCTATGAACTGCACAATGCTGCCGACGTGTTTCATTTTTCATTTACATCTGTGACAACAAGCAGACATGAACAGAAGAGGTAGCATACTGTAGTTTCATTTTTTTCTGTGTACAGCTTGAGTTTCTGTTAAGCTTACTATAAGAGATCATGTGTTTAGCCAGTCGAACTCACGGCTGTGTGTTCCAGTCATCTTACTTTACAGACTTGACTTGTTCTCATTTTTAGTACTTATGAAAGGAGAAGTGATAAAGAGATGAGATGAGATGTCATTGCTGAGCTGGGAAGCCGAGTGATTTATTTGCATTCATGCTCTCGAGCAGTTATTTTCACCATTTCATTCAGTGTCATTTACAGTATATGTGGAAAACTTCTTCGGTCAAGAGTTACGATCTTCCACTGTGAAAAGTGCTGGGTTCCACAAAATCGATTTGTGTTGGGACAACATGAAGAAAATAAGTTAATTTATTAGTTTTCTACAAATTTAAATGGATTGAGCTTAAAACAATTAATTCTTGAGTTACTTTGGCGACGACAACTTGTGTTGTTTCAGGTCAGTTTAAATAAGAAGTTTGAACAAACAACACCAAAAACACATTTTTGAGTGTATTTCTAGCCCAAAAATAATCTTATTGATCTTGTTTTAAGAATAAAATACTATGCAAGATCAAACTGTTTAAGATTATTATGATTGTTTTATTAAGTATCTTTTTCCTTACTTAGTAAAGCTTAAAGTTACTAACTGCACATTTAGCTTAATTGCAATCAGAGACATCGTTTAAGACCAGCCTTATGTTTGTATGACTTTATTTTAATTGTACTATCTTGTTTTAGGTTTGCCTATTAAAAACACTTGATTACACTAACACTGATAAGCTTCTTTTGAAAAGCAAGTAATAATATCCAAGTTTTAGGAACAACAAATAATAACTTGACTTCTAATTGATCCTTTGGTATCAGAAATGGCTTATATGAAAGGCAAAAGCCTCTAGATTACACTTATTTTTTTATGGCGCAGTGGGTAGCACGTTTGCCTCACAGCAAGAAGGTTACTAGTTCGAGCCTCGGCTGGGTCAGTTGGCATTTCTGTGTGGAGTTTGTGTGTTCTCCCCGTGTTGCCGTGGGTTTCCTCCAGGTGCAAGTCCAAAGACATGCGGTATAGGTGAATTGGGTAGGCTAAAAATTGTCCGTAGTGTATGAGTGTATGAATGTTTAGTGATGGGCTGTGGCTGGAAGGACATTCGCTGTGTGTAAAAATATACTGGATAAGTTGGCGGTTAATTCTGCTGTGGCGACCCCAGATTAATAAAGGGACTAAACCGAAAAGAAATTGAATGAATGAATAAAATATGATCATACCTTGATTTTTTATTATCGATTTAAGACAGTAAAGTCTGACTTTCCAAAATCTTGTCACACAAATAATAGTGTTCAGTATAGAATATAAAGTCTTGGTGCAGTGGAAAAAAGAATGAATATTGTGTATGACTCCCATTAGCTTGGATGACTGCATCCATACATCTCTGCAATGACTCAAATAACTTATTAATAAAGTAATCTGGAATGGCAAAGAAAGCATTCTTGCAGGACTCACAGAGTTCATCAAGATTCTTTGGATTCATCCTCAAATGCCTCCTCCTTCATCTTACCTCAGACATGCTTAATAATGTTCATGTCTGGTGACTGGGCTGGCCAAACTTGGAGCACCTTACCTAAAAACTATAATTCACTTTCATCTTTACTATATTTTATTTATCTATGCTTGTAATTTATTTGTTATATATTGTTCGAGATTCACTCGCCTACAAAATACCCCCAATCAATCCAAATAAACCGGCTAAATCATCTGGTGAAATTGTATTCACATCGCAATATCACAGAAATACTAAATATCTTAATTTCAGATTTTTCCAATATTGCGCAGCCCTGATTTAAGTATACAGATATTTGTTAAACGAATTTCCATGACTTTTCCAAAACTTTGTGGGTTTTTCTCTTTTTCTAAAACTTTTCCAGGCTTGGAAAATGCCATGTCAAAATTCCATGACTTTCCCAGGTTTTCCATGACCGTATGAACCCTGTAAATAGAAAAAACTACTTTTTAACTTGAATTTAAGATTTACAATGCAAATTCAATTAGATCAACTTGTTTGGTAAACAAAGCAAGTCTTTCACATAATATATCTTCTAAAAAGTATAGGGGGCAGGGCTTGGTGATTTTTCAAAAATCTAATTCATTTTATTAAACCATTAAAATAACCATATTTTATTCATAACCTGCTGACAATAAAAATAGTAGTAGTAGCCTTTCATTATTTGTTTTGTTTTATTGGATTGCGACCCTTGGGGTAATTACAATTTTAATTAATGACAGCGATAGCATCATTTAGCGTGATTTTATAGCAGCAGGTTAAACTTTCTGGCAGGTTAAACTTTACAGTACTTTCATGCATAAAAAAATGAAAATTAAACAAAGAACAGACTTTGGCCTTTGGTGTGTGTGTGCTGTTGCATGCAAGGTATCTATGTTTATAACGACCCCAGAGGATTTTGGGGGCCGTGAGTCACTGCCATTGTTATTTTGGGCGTCGCGAGCTGAAAAGTTTGGGAACCCCTGTTCTAAAAGACAGAAAATATTTCTTTACAAACTGTAGACAAAATGAAAACACGTGATATAAACATTTACATATATTTTTAATAAAATTGCTAAAATGAAAACTAAACATATATATGTATATATACACACATTTCTACAAGTAAATGAATTGACTCAATGTCGGACATTAAAAAATCTGCAGACTTCTGTGAGCACAGATTCTGTATTTACCTACTTACAAGTCATTTCTTTTTTTTAAATCTCTATCACGTTTTCTTTAATCACTAATACTAAGCGTCTTGAATTATGGCTGGATTTTTTTTTTCCCACAAACACACAAATGCAACACAAGGCTCTATGAGATTGACCCTGTCTCAGTTAAAGCCTGTCTGTGATCCTGCTTACCTAACTGTCTAAACACACACACACACGCAATCCTCTGCCTCCCGGAGAAATGTGGACATTTGCACGAAATCTGAAAGCCCTGATCCCCCCGCTTTCTCTCCCTCACGCATTCAGTCAAGTTCAGAGACAGGCACGCATGCATAGGCTTCCACACACACGCACACGCTGGCCTGAGGGAAGGATGTCTGCCACCAGTAGGAACGTGTTCCCGTGACAGTGATGGCCCTCGGGGAGGCCTTTGCCCCTGGCACTGACACATCCGCTCAGCGCTCAAACACACTTACACACTGTCCTCCTCACACACATGCTTATACACATACCTTGTACCAAGCTAGATGGATAGTTCGAGACATAAAAGGCCCTGCTTCTACATCACTTCTCAGGGGGAAAATATAAAAGTTCACTTTGTATAACCTTCAATGAATAAAAGAAAAATCACACTTAAAAATTCTGTAAAAGCATTTGACTGACAGGTTATGCTGGTGAATATTTTACAATAGCCAAATGAAGGAAGAAACGTGTCATTTCTGTGCTATTAAGAGAAAAAAAGAATAATAACTTCAGACAAAGGCAGGTTCTCCATTGTTGCAAGGGCTGCAACTAACAGACTGCCATTTCTTTTAATGCTGCGAGTAATACAGAAATCACACACTTCCCATTTAAGGTCACGGCACAGCCAAATTTAGCCTATTTTATGTCTTTTTAATTGATATGATGGCGCTTGCCACGTTTCCCTAGGACAAGCTGAATTAAACATATGACTCATAGCAGGGGGGCTGGAAATAACAGCAGTGTTCTTATCAAGGAAAGAGGTATAATTAATTTAAAGGAAACCTTTCTGCCATCATCAAGCATCGGGGGTTATCGTCTCATGCACACCGGGAAGAAAGAGAGCAGTTTATGTGCCATGGTCTTTAAAAAAACAGACCCCCTAATCTGTTTTTTTTTTCACCTCACCCCTCCTCTTGTCTGCCCCCACCAAATCCTGTGTTAGAAATGGGTCAGCGTTACAGGCACGCAACATACCCCCAATACCTAGGAAAAACACCACACCCCCTACAACCACTACACAAAGCAACCTGTTATGAACTTCCTTTGATAATTATGCATTTAAGTCTTTTTTTCTGATGCTACAATGAAGTTGAACACAAAGAAAGAATTGTACCCCAAATTGTCTGCCGACTGCAGCGTGTCCTGCAGAGTGTTAAAGAAAATATCACACGGATAATGAATATTCGCTTTGACCCCATTTTCGAAGCTGTTATATGGAATACAAAAGGAGGAGACACAGAAGAAAAATTTCTTCTTTTAAAAACCCTTTTTTTAAAGGTGTTTTTGTATTTTTTTACTTGTGTTGTTTAAAATAATAATTAATAATAATATTCATAATAATAATTAATAATTATTATTGTGTTTTTGGTTGCTTGCTTAAACATTTTGCATGTGTGTGCTGGTCTTATTTATTTAAACTGATTAAATAATTAAAAAGTATTACAATAAAGCAAAATATTTAGGAGAATAATAAAAAATAAGATTGTTAACATTTTTCATAACATTTGAATAGTGACAATATACCCCACCCAGTGACGATTTACAGCCATATCTCACTGCTACGAGTGTGTTATTGTGTTATTTTTTATAAAAAAGGAAAATCAAACACGGAGAGTTTAAAAATTCTTTTGTATGAGGATCTATTTTCTTCCACCATTCCTTCACATCTGCAGCTGACGTCAGAACAGCAGAAGCCGTTATTAATTCACCAACATCACTTTAGAGCTAGTATTTCAATGACTCTCTAGCATAATATCTAAAGCGATGACAGGTAATTTTGCTCACATCTTAAGATTATAAGGCTGAACAGCATGAAATGCCATCAGTCTAGAGACATTACTCAGTATTTCTCTGTTGCAATCAAGAGAAACCAATAATTAACGAAGAAAATGGATGCCAACATGCTGTATCTCAGAAATTATAAATATTTAAAATAGGCACTATCCTTATAAATAAACTGCATAGATGTGTCGAATCTAAACAAGTACATTCTCGCCTAAAATAAGCCACAAAAGCACATTATGTTGTCCAACAGCTGCAATACTTGTCAAACTGTAGTGAGTTTATTGATCTACTGTCACTCTATGTGGGCGGAGTAATACACAAGAAGGCTGTAGGAGTGTATATATATATACACTTGAAGTCAGAATTATTATCCCCCTTGAATTATTAGCCCCCCTGTTTATTTTTTCCCCAATTTCTTTTTAATGAAGAGAAGATTATTTCAACACATTTCTAAACATAATAGCTTCAATAACTCATTAATAATAACTGATTTATTTTGTCTTTGTCATGATGACAGTACATAATATTTTACTAGATATTTTTCAAGACACTTCTATACAGCTTAAAGTGGCATTTAAAGGCTTAACTAGGCTAATTAGGTTAACTAGGCAGGTTTATTGTAATTAGGCAAGTTATTGTATAATGATGGTTTGCTTTGTAGATTATCGAAAAAAATATATAGCTTAAAGGGGCTAATAATATTGACCTTAAAATGGTTTTTAAAAAAAATTAAACTGCTTTTATTCTAGCCATAATAAAACAAATAAGACTTTCTTCAGAACAAAAAAATTTATCAGACATACAGTGAAAATGTCCTTGCTCTGTTAAACATAATTTGGGAAACATTTAAAAAAGAAAAAAAAAATCAAAGGGATGTTAATAATTCAATGGTATATATATATATATATATATATATATATATATATATATATATATATATATATATATATATATATATATATATATATATATATATATATATATATAGTAATGGTTCATCAAATTCATAAACATACCACTATATTTACAGTAACCACCAAATATCACAAAACGAAAGAACGAAAGAAAGAAAGAAAGAAAGAAAGAAAGAAAGAAAGAAAGAAAGAAAGAAAGAAAGAAAATAAAATATATATTTGCCGTTAAATATATACTAATAAAAATGTATGTTTTGGAGTAAACTATCCTTTTAAAACTCCAAAACCCCAAATAACTTATTGTCCATTGTTCATTACTGCCTTTTATTTTATTTGTTTTTCATCTTCTCTCATCTCCTACAAGTCATAAAATAGTCACAGACTGATCACAGAAAATCAATTTCTCCTTGATTTTCCTTAATTTCCCTATAAATGCTGTTTCTAAGCATGTGTTGTATTGTGTGATTGAAGCAGGAGAACGAGAGGATGGTTCGTGACTGCAGCTTTGTGGATTTTCATGGAGATAAAGACCCCCTGTGGTGCTCACTGTACCATGAGCCAATGCTGCGATTCTCATCTGGACCCACAGTGCCAACACATTACATGACAGCAGGATGGCCGTTGACAGGGGAATTGGGGAAGAGGGTGTAGATTAGGACTCGGGGCAGGGAGGGTGCAGACAATGGCCTTCAGCCAGTTGTGGCTGAATTTGACGCCTGGGTGAGTTCTCCAAATTCCCTTCTTCTTCTGCCTTCACGCACACTTCCTCGCGTGAAGGGAGAAGAAGGGCAGTGGCTGGGAAGAATCACCTTTGACCGCATGTTGATCTATAGCCCAGTGCACACAGAGACAAACAAGCTGGAAGTGATGGGGGTGGAGCATCGACTACTATTATTCTTTGAGAGAGAAAAAATAAGAACACTTTTTTTTAATATATGGATGTCTTGGAGTTATAATTTCAGATCATGATTCAAACTCACAATGTTCATCATGTAGTTTTGCGGCTGTTTGGATCAAAAACAACAGCTGACATTCTTGTTCATACACTCTAAAAATAATTCTGTAGACCTGTCTATCTTTATAAATAATGTCTTACATTTTAAACTGAATTCTCTTCAAAATATATTGAATTATTTAAATTTGATATTTGAGGTTTTTTTATTGAATATATTGAAAATATATTTTCCTTTGCTAAAATAAATACTTATGCAAATCATCCTTGCCTTTCTTATAGTAATCTTCATAAACTACCCTACACTCTCATAAATAAAGGTACACAAGCTGTCACTGGGGTGGTACCTCTTTTAAAGGTACACATTTGTACTTAAAGGGTCCATATTAGTACCTCAAAAGTATATATTAGTATCTAAAAATTTTAAGATGAACACTTTAGTACTTTTTAAGTACTAATATGTAGCCTTGAGGTATTTAAATGGACCTTTAAGGTACAAATGTTTACCTTTTGAAAAGGTACTACCCCAGTGACTGCTCGCGTACCTTTATTTCTGAGAGTGTACATACGGTACGTGATAGCCCTGGTTGAAAAAGCCATGCACTGCAGCATGCAGGCGTGCAATGACAATGATCCAATGATCCATATTATATGAAGAAACAATATAGATCATGCCACCAAACACATGAAAACATGATTTAAAAAATGTAAGGAGTAGATACAGATATTTATGTAAAAATGTAAGACGTAAAAGTAAAAAGTTGTCAGAAAATAAGTAGTGAAGTAAAGTACTGATACCAGAAAAATCTACTTAAGTACAGTAATGAAGTATTTGTACTTTGTTACGTCCCATCTCTGGAAGCTATACAATATTATATTTGTGCATATATATTAGATTAGTCAGTACTGAAGCCAAATGTGGAGCTTATCTAACAAAATAACTTACGATAACGGTCCAAAAACTAGTACACCCAAATTTATGTCATAGAAAAAAATAAAATACATATTTTACTAACATAGAAATTGAAAATTTTTGTTGAAATTTTGTAGGTTGTAATTTATTTTCTCAATATTTAGCTTGAATTTAATTGTATTATATTTCAATTTCTGTTTGGTCACTAAAATATAATTTAAATAAAATTTTTAATTTTATTTCATTTTAAATATATATTTTTTTAAATTTCAATAAATCTGCTTTGTGTAAATTCACAAAAATACATTGCCTATATTCACTAAGAAATTGATAAAAATATTTATTTTCAAAATGGGATGTACTCAATATGCTGAGCACTGTAGATGACTTTTTTCAGGTGAAGTGACAGTTTGTTTATAGATATTGTTTGATATTGTGTCACCAGCCATCACACTTTCGTCACCAAAAGCAACTATATTACAATCATTCTACATACTCTCAAGAATGCATAATGTGCCAAGAACTGCTTGGCCAGGCTGTAGATAAGATAATTATAATCGCTTCACAAGACCACAGTGTGTCATCAAGAGCTATGGCTATTGATTTGGACTCATTTATATGTGTTTATTGTTATTCTAAGAAACCTATAACCATTCACCCATTATATGAGGCACCAAAGAACCACAGATTCAGCTAAAAAAATCTTTAATGTTCTACTGAAGAAAAAAAGTCACCTACACGTCAAACGTTTGGGGTCAGTGCGATTTTGGAATGTTTTAAAATAATCTTATCCTGCTCACCAAGGCTGCATTAATTTAAATTAAAATTACAGTACAAATTGTAAAATTGTGAAATGTTATTGCACTGTAAAATAACTGTTCAAAAGTAGTAAAAATATTAAATTAATAATTTATTCCAGTGAAGTAAAGATATTCCAGTGAATTTTCAGCTTCATTACTCCAGTCTTTAGAGTCACATGATCCTTCAGAAATCACTCTAATATTAATTATTATTATTATTATTATTATTATTAATATTATTATTATTATTATTATTATTATTATTATTAATAATGATAATAGTAATAAAAGCAATAATGACTGGAGTAATTTTTTGGAGTAATGACTGGAGCAGTTTTAAAAAATATATATATAAATATTTGCCAATTTAATTTTTTTTTTTACATTTAATAAATGCTGCCTTGATAAACAGAATAATTTTCTTAAACAAAAAAAAAACTGACCCCAAACTTTTGACCAGTAGTGCATCTTGAATGACCTGTGGGTGAGTAAATTAACAGTGAATTCTTATTTTTGGGTGAACTATCCCTTAATAGCTTGTTATTAAGGCATGTTCTGTTGTGTGGTGTGTGTTATCCACTATCGAAGGGATATCAAGATAGAATGATTGACAAATTAGTCAATATGATGAATCACAATTGAATCATTACAGTCAATATGATGAATCTTCTTTTTAAAAACAGTTTGTGTATCAGGAATGATATAGGAAGTAATTTTACCAACTGCAATTAGATTGTATAAACAATATCATATTAGATTATTTATGTAGACTTTTAATTAAATGGACATGTGTTTACTTTGGTGCAGTATTTAATGCGGTTTTTAATATTATTTATATTGTATGGTAAGCTCTCCTATGATGTAATTTTTTTCTTTGGGATTTATAAACTCTTTGTGACTTACTAACTAACTAACTAACTAATTAACTAATTAACTAATTAACTAATTCTTATTAACCATGAGCAAGTATTTCCATTGAAAAAATAATATATACAATATAAACCAAAATGTAGACACCATTTCTGACATTATAGATTATTCTCTCTAGTAGACAATGTCGTAAAATTACAAAGAACTATGACAAGAAGTAAGTATGCTAGTACAAATCTATCTCAGACGACTCTGATAGAAAGGTACATTATGTGATTAATTACAATCAAGCAAAAATAATTCAGACAACTGTTAGTATAAGAATATTTACACATCTGTCAACACTTTGTTGTTCACCTTTATCCTCAATGACAGGCTGTAGTCTCTGCTGTCAATCAGATTCATGCAAACCTGAACTTTTTTCTAGACTCTTTCTGCAGCAGCTTCTTCACTTTCTGTTACCTTTTATTAAATCCTGTTGCTTGTTGATACGTCAAAGTTGACTTATTCTGCTATCATCACTTACATGATCTATAGTGTCCTAGTAAAAATATTAAATATTATATGTGGTGTCTGAATAATTTTTGGTTTGACTGTTTATAAATATAAATTATGTTCTATTATTATTATTATTATTATTATTATTATTATTGTTACTTTTATTATTAATATTACTGAGATGTTTTTGTTAATTTTGGTGCCATCTTTGGCCATTGTTTATCTCAGACTTTGATGAACATACCCTTGTCAGACTCTTTGAGGAATATGGGTGATGTGAAATGTATGTTGTTAGAAAATATATGAAAACTTATGAATCATGTAATCAGTGTTGCCAGATTAGGTGTTTTTTTGAGTGTGCGGATAAAAAATGGCATAGGCGGGTTGGCAAAATGTGGGCAGTTTAGAAACGTAAATTTTATATGCAACTTATTTAATAAAACATAACTGTGTGCTCCTTCCCCATTCAATTAGTGGTGACCAGTGGTTCTGTGACTGCTTGTGTTGGTTAAAAAAACATGACAGGTAATGAGGTTAATTTCAATTTAAATAAATAAAAAAATATATATATTATTCTAATATTTTGGCCGTTTTTTTTTTTTTGAGCATTTGGGTGGGTTTTGGACAGTTTTTAGGCTGGAAAAAGTCAGCTATATCTGGCAACACTGCATGTAATGAATCAGAGATTTTATGTCATACTTCAGAGCCAAATTTTATGTCATACTTGCTCTAAGAAAAACTAAATATTCTATGTTCTATGTAAATATTCTAAATAATAAAATGTTTTGGTGGTGTAGCATTAGTGAAAGTTCATACAGTGGGGGGAATATGTATTGAACATGTCACCATTTTTCTCAGAAAACATATTTCTAAAAGTGCTGTTGACTTGAAATTTTCACCAGATGTTGGTAACAGAAAAAGAAATCCATATAAAAAAACTAACTAGTTTACAAATAAAGTTATGTGAAAAAAATGAAATGACACAGGGAAAATGTATTGAACACATGAAGAAAGGGAGCTGTAGAAAGGCAGTGAAAGCCCAGACAGCAGCTGAAATCACTAGTTATTCAGCAACCCTCAGCCCAACATCTACTTTATCAGGATGGTCAAGATGAAACCAGAGTCGACATTTCAGCAATACAATGATCCAAACCACAGCCAAAGAGACTCTCAAATGGTTTCAGAGAAAGAAAATCAAGCTGTAGATGAGACCCACATAACCCTCAAGGTTTTTACACTCTGTTGAAGTCTGTGAAAAAAATCAGAGCTGAGCAATGCATGTAACTTCATTCTCCATATAAGAGTTGTCTTTAAGCTGCCATAACCAAAAAAGTTTTTTATATTAAGTATTAAAAACATTACAGTAGTTCAGTACTTTTTCTTCGTGTAATTCCATTGTTATTACACGTAACTAATTGTTCAGATTTAGCTTTTTAGATTTTTATATTTGTATTGTTTGTGTTTTTAACAAAACCTGGTTCAATTCCATTTCAACAGCTCCTTTAAAAATATTATTCCCCAGAACAAAAAATATGACGTCTTCAATACTTATTTCCCTCACTGTATGTGTATTGTCATCTGGGGTTCTGAACAATTTCAACTGCGGAACAAGTAGAAGCAAAGTCATTTCACTCGACGGCCATCTTTGAAACGCCACTCGGGTAGTATGTTTGGGCATTCTGTTTGAATGGGGAAATGTCAAATTCTCCAAAACTACTTGCCAAGCTTAAAATTACATTTCATATTATGAATAACCAATAAAATTGAACAACAACTGTCTATTTCGTTTAATATCTAAATGTTCGTATGTTTTTCGTTCATACTTTTATGTAAACTTTATACATGCTTTGGCAATACATTTGTCATGCCAATAAAGCAATTATTGAATTGAATTATTTATAGATTTTTAAATCTGGGAAATTTGAGCTGTTATGACATTGTTGCTGTTTTTGTTGCCTGTGCCTTTAATGCAAATGAGCTGGTGCTCCCCGCCTGTCAGAGCCGTAGCCTTCATGTAGACAAACAACACACTGACAGACAAAATGAAGCAAAACTCCCTTACAGTAAGAACTTTCCCAATGGTTATTTATTGTATTTGTTGTGGAGTTAATTCAAGCCTTTCTGCAATGATGAGTCACACACAAGGTCGTTATAAAGATCGCTCATGTGTGCATACACACACACACATTTAGCTTTGCACTGTTTTTGGATGGCAAATGTGCCAGGATACACTTCAAAAGTCCACAAACCAAGATTGAAGCGTCTTCCTTTATAATCATGACTCTACGCGGCTGTGGTGATGAATTACGTAGCGATTTCACTGTCCTTATTATAAACATACACTGTTTTAAAAACGTTTTAAACTTGTAAAACTTATTCTTAATCAGATTTGATGATGAATAATGATCACAGCGAGCTCAACAGATCTTTTAATCCTAGTTACTTTGCGTATGTCCTGTCTTGTGGATATGCGTTTCTATGGAGACATGTTAATACGCATCTGTCAATCAATTTGGTGGGCGGGAAAACCGCACTTCTACGTCACGTCCTCAAAATGGAAGGGATTTGGATTCTATTTTAACATTAGGAAATTTAAAAAAGAGACTTTTTGTGTTTCTATCACCCTAATATGACCGTGGACACATTACACCTACATACAATTCAAACAGCTTACAATAGTTGATTTTCATCATAGGTGACCTTTAAAACACCCTCTATATACTGCAGTTCCTGATACTGTAAATGCATACTTGCGTTTCACACTAGATGAGTGTTTATTTTTGACCCACTCTAAAATGCCCTGCAGAGGCAGGTGAAGGGTGCACAGTGGAGGGAGCTGGAGATACTATCATGCCATTGAACAAGCAACACGTGCCACCATTATCCCCTCATGTCTCTCAAGGTAAAAAAAAAATGTGGCTGTTTTTTGTCTGATTCATTATTTAGAGAGCAGCAGAGCTAAAGAGAGGCACCATAGTGAGACACAGTAGGATCTCCATCATTTCTCTTGTCACAGTCTCCACATGCCACACTAGCATCAAAAATAAATAGAAGGAAAGGCTGAAATCCTAGAACAGGAGGATGTGGGTTAAAGCCACGCAGGAGGAATAACAGGAAGCAAAGTAGGTGTTTCTGCTTGTAAAATGTCAGGTGTACTTTACATTTTTTGTCTGACGTCTGAGATGAAATATGATTTGTGCGAAAAACGTTTTTTTATGAGGCATATAAAAATAGCTAAATTAATTGTTGATAGCTCAAGGATAAAAGCTTGAAGGCATTTGTAACCTTTTCACCCTGTGAGTGGCACGCCATGAATTTAAGCTGTAGAACGCACCATGATAAGGTGTTGATTTAATTAGGATCCTCCCTGTGTAAAGCTGTTGCAAAACTGAGGGTGTGTGTATGATTTAAAAAATTCCTTTTTCAGAGGCATTTTACATATATAAGGGCAATTGTTTTATTAATCTGTGTCATCTTTCGTGTTAAATTCAAATACAAAAAAGGGATAGTTCACCCAGAAATGTAAATGACTCACTATTCACTCACCCTCAAGTTTTTTTTAACAAAATGTGTTTCCTTTTGCTTTTGAACACAGAGACAAATACCATGGAAGTCAATGGGTTCTGCACAAGAAACCAAGAAAATAAGGTTTATTCAAAATTACTTGTCCAAAAGAACAAAGTAACTCAAACAGGTTTGAGACAAATGAGGGTTGAGTAAACGATGACAGAATTTTTATTTTTAGGTGAACTATATCTCTTTAACCCAGGGCGTCCGCAGGCTCTTAAAAAGTATTAAAAGTTGATAAATCAATGTAGAGAAATTTGAGGGCCTTAAAAAGTCCTTAAAATTAAATTTGATCAAATTTTTGATTATGCAATGTATAGCTGTATGCAAAAGTTTGCCTGAATTAAATCTGCGAATATGAGGATGCTGTGTAGTGTATGAAATCAATGAAATCCTACTAGATTTGACATCATGCTGCTTTGTTTACTACAGAAATCAATGCAACACCATTATTTCTGCAGTTCTACAGGCACCAAACTGCTGAATTACCTAGATTTAATCGATTTTTATTCAATATATGAATAATGTTTTAGTTTTGGATTAGTTTCTAACATTAATATTTAGTAAATATTCTGTAAGTTAAAATCTCGCCAGCGTTTGAAACCTAAAGTGGTTAGGTCTTCAAATGTATGAAAGAGTCTTTAAAAATGTCTTAAACGGTATTAAATTTCACTCTCTGATTCCTGTATATACTCTGTAACCAATAACCTCAGTTAAACAGCATAGTGTACAACAAACTCACCATGAACATATATTGTTCAAATTTACTATCCTTGTGTTATGTTGGTGGCAATTTTTGCCCCATTGACTTCTATTATAACAACAACAGTTTTTGATTGCAAAGACATGGCACCATTTAATCATGTATTCTTGATTGTTGGTGGTTTTCACTGTTGGGATGAGGTAAAATGTGTAAGTTGATCACAAATTGGCACCATTACCCCTTTAGATAGGCTTGTGCAGAAAAGGCTTTCTGGTTTTTATATTGAGTTCTATGGAGTAAAACAGCAGATTATGTGCATGCATAAATACACTTACTTTGTTTACTATGCTCTGAGAGCTGAACTGCTTATTTCGATTTTCTCAGGCATATCAAGGTAAGTGTGCAGGTCTTTCCTACACTCTCACAAACACAAGCACACAAAAACACACACAATATACTCTATATAACTCTATATAAAAGCCAGAAACTAAGCATGAAAACTGATGAAAAAAAAGCTAATTGTACCTCTTCCCAACAGGGAAATCTACCAACAATCAATGATTGTATGGTGTGGTGGCTTTGCAATCAAAAAAGTTGTTACACTGGAAGTCAATGCGGCAAAAACTGTCACCAACATTACGAAAGGGTAGTAAAATTTCACAGCGTGTTGTTGAGTTTTTGAAAATTTCAAAGCATTTTCCCAAAATATGTCAAATAAGACACCAAAAATCATTTCATTTGCTGAAACACAGAAAACACTGTGGCCAAATAAAAACTCAAAATCACCCCCGAGTGGATGAAAACAACAGCACACAAGGGTTAAAAATATATATATTTTAAGTCAAATTAACATATAGCTGTCATCGGCACTGATAACCTAGTGAACAGCGTGCTGACATATCTGTCATTACACTTCGGACATCCCAAATTTGAGTCTCGGCTTGCAGACCTATCCCAATCCAATCCCCCTTACTCACTTTGCTACTTTGCTTCCTGTCTAGCTACTATTCTGTCATAATAAAGACAAAGCAAAATATAAAAATACAAATTAAAATTACTGAATTAATTAATTATTTGAAATAAAATAATTAAAATAACATACTGTCGATTTGTGTTTTTGATTATAATAATGATCATTGTGGTCAATTAATAGAGTATTAAGCATTTTTGTGGTTGGCACAACAGAGCACAGTAATCTGCCTATACAGAGAAAACACTAGTCCATGACACTTTTTTCAGCTAAAACTATGATTAAAATCACCATAAAAAAAATGCAAAATGACTTAATGGGGCAGTTCACCCAAAATGTTAAATCTGCTATTAAGTCAAGAATGTGTAAATCAAGGCAGAATTTTCAATTTTCAACTATCCCTTTAGGTTAATATCATTTTAGCATTTTTTGTTCATGTTGTGATAACCCTGGAATTTTCAGAAGTGAACAATCTGAGCACATCTATTTCTATCTCTATTATCTTAGATTTGTGGGGTATTTGGTTATTTTAATGCCATCTGTGCCTCAAGTCTGGTCCTGCTACAGTATTACAAGCTTTTTTTTCTTCAGATTCTGTAATTCCATTCATACCTTCTGTACTGCAATGCCACTGAACTTGTGGTGTCAGCTAAATGTGGTCAACAAAATTGTAGGCATCTCAGTGAATAAAGCCCAATCACAAATCTACCTCTTATAGCCCTTCCCCTTACCCAATTCTGCTTAGCTTGAAGGCGTAGGGCTAAGGGGAAGGGCTAGATAGTCCTTGAAACTGATATTTCTCGAAACCAAAGGGGTATGAAAGTTTTCCAGAACACACCATCTACAGCACACGGAAGTAAGGAGATGCACAAATTAGTTTTTTTTTTTTTTTTTTACAACAAACAAGCATATGTTTTAATAAATTCATAATGACGTTCATTTTACCATCATGCTTTTTTTTAACAAACCTCAATTTTGCTTAATCCATAATAATAACTCTTGTATAGTAGTGCCACAACATACTTTCACATCTGTCACTCGTTGATACTTGAATAAAAGTCTAGTGGCTGGGAATTCGTTTTTTAAAGTGTCTGGGATAATGTTAATGTTGTTTTCTTGTGTTTAGATGAATATGGCCAATATAAATACCAAAAAAATAACTCAACTGGAATAACTACAGCAGTCACCATGAAGAGCTCGCGATGACATATGATGTTGTGTGAAGGTGTTGTAGTGCTGTCCCATTTCTTAGGGGTAAAATTTGAAGCCCTTCTCCTTCACACTCTGATTCAAGGAGAAGGGTTAGGGGGGGAAAATAGAATTAGGATTGAGCCTATGTTTCAGTTTCTTCATTGAATTAGTGAGTGACCATATTCATATACATATAAATAAATATTGATATCCATGGTAGACAGCCCATGAATATACAGCAAAGTGTTAAAAAACACCCTTTTTGCATTACAAAAACAAATATCTTCTTGATCTCTATCTTCTCCTACCATTGCGATCCTGGGCAACCATTCTAAACTAAACTGTGGTAAACAATTAGTGAATTAGTTCAAGATGGCATTTTTTGAAGGTGAACGACAGACAGGCAGGTAGAAAAAATGCAAATGTAGAAAATCTGAATTTTATTCCTACACAGCTCTTGAAGCTCGCATTTGATTGGCTAAATGTACGAGTGACATATGAGTGGTCTACACATAAAAATCCAGGAAGATTCACACATGAAAAGAAGATTTGAACATTTGCAGTCACAATGAACTTCTAATTTTTAAACATTCAAAACATTTTGTACACTGTTATACATTTGTAAAATGTTTTGCATTTGTGAAACATATTTTATGAATGTGTATTTTTATTTTGTGCACGTAAATTTGGTTTCATGCATGAGAATTGAGCAACGAATATTTATATTGTGTTTTTTTGCCTGAATATCTGTGAGATTTTTCTAGCTGCACACAAAGGCACCTGATTTATCAGACAGAATGAATGCTGATCTTCTCATATCTCCTGCCAGCTGCCCCAGAGCACAACGGATCACAAAGGATCAAACTTCCCTCTCTATCACGCAGAGATGTGAAGTGTTTGCAATTATTACAGAGCACAATAGAAACAAAACTGAGAACCTATGCAATTACATCTGCACAGCAGGGGTGCAAAATCTGTGAAATTAATGTTATTTACTTGCTGTATTTCCTGGGGTAGGGGGTACGAGGGGATTCGTATCTCCATTTCTTCTTCATCAGCTGTTTCACAAGAGATCTCCTCTGAAGGACAGAAGAATAAAACTACTGAATATGCTGACAAAGACACTATGAAACAAATGTTACTTTTTTATTGTCCATAACACATTAGTTAAGTACTGTAAAAGCATTTTAAAAATCCAAGTCATGTAATAAAATAAAATGGAATAAAATAGGCTATAAAAAGTCTTAAACTCACTGCCAATGGAACATTTTCGTTTTGTTACACTAGATATTTTTAAGACATTTTAAGACCTTTCTGAGACCAAGTAAAGAAAACGTAATAAACAACTTAAAGAGAACACAATACATCAATATGTCAGAATTTATAGGAACACAAAATGAGTACTGCAGCTGAAGCAACACTTTATACCAATCTCCATTACTTTTTCACTTATTTTCTAAAACAATACATGCATATACATTTTGATTTTAATTCTTTCTTTGCACTGCATGCAGCTTTTATTCTAATTTATATAGATATTTCACCAGAAAAAAAAATTCTCTTTAGCACTGTTAAAACTCTGTCATTATTACTCATCCAACTTTTACTTTACTAGTACATTACTTTATAGTAAGCCGCTAACTTAAAGTAAAATGTAAACATTTATATTTATATTTTATAGAATCAATTATATATATATATATATATATATATATATATATATATATATATATATATATATATATATATATATATATACAATGATTCTATAAAATATAAATATAAATGTTTACATATATATATATATATATATATATATATATATATATATATATATATATATATATATATATATATATATATACAGTTGAATAAATAAATATATATATATATATATATATATATATATATATATATATATATATATATATATATATATATATATATATATATATATATATATATATATATGTATTTGAAGTCAGAATTATTAGCCCCGTTGTTTATTTTTTCCCCAATTTCTGTTTAACAGAGAGATTTTTTTTCAACACATTTCTAAACATAATGGTTTTAATAACTCTTTTCTAATAACTGATTTATTTTATCTTTGCCATGATGACATACATAATATTTGACTAGATATTATTGTATAACAATAGTTCGTTCTGTAGACTATCGAAAAAAAATATGTATATTACTTAAAGGGGCTAATAATTTGGACCTTAAAATGTTTTTTTATTTTTATTATAAAACTGATTTTATTCTAGCCAAAATAAAACAACTAACATCTGACTTCAACTGTGTGTGTTTATGTATATATATATATATAGAGAGAGAGAGAGAGAGAGAGAGAGAGAGAGAGACTTTAATAGTAATTTAACTCTACAACAAGTTCCTCATTTCACCTAACTTAAACAACTTGGAAATCGTATTCAAAGCTTTTCTCGGTAAATTATTCATTCTTTCCCCATTCGCAAATTCGCGCCACTGCATAAACAATACACGGTAGCTGCACACTGCACCTTACATATTTTTATGACATTTCGGTATCTTTTATAATTCAGTGAAATATTTAAAACAATCACATACCCATTATGTCCACCTGCAACAGAAACTGCTAAATTCGAGACGTATTTATTTCAAGTCGTGTGAAAAGCACGCTTTAAAAGTGAAACTCCAGCGTTGTGTAGTCACCATAACGACTACGCATGGTTTACGCAAACAACGTAGGGCTGAGGAGGACGCTCTTTGAACTGCTCGGTCATTCAGAGCGCATGAGAGGGATTCATTTCCTCAACCCACGCATTTACAGATCTGTGTTTATTTAAGGATTGTCCTTAGATATAGTCGTGTTCGTGCTTCGCCTGCATGACTGTGTAGGTCAATGAACTCTGCGTGGCGTTTGATCGTGACTCGTGTGTAAAAATGCAGATTAGCTCGACTGCTCTGTGTGCGTTCGTGACGGCTGAGCTGCGTTTACAGCTGAAAAGCAAGGATGTGTGTGTGATAAAACTGATACGAGTGGGCTTTGAGGGGATTTTTTCGAGAAAATCCTCGAAACCCCGACCTTATTTGTCTCTCTGCGATAAATCCTGGGAGACACGCAAAGTCCAGGCAGTCAGGATTTACGGTCGAGCTCTTTCTGCTCGTAATGATCATCTTTAGGTTTTATTCAGTCAGGGTTAAATAGCAGTGATGTAAATACCGCAGTATTTTGAGAATGATAAAATAGTATAAAAGCATGATTAGTATTATGATTACTATAAGAAACGGTATGGGCAGGAACCTATATCTGTTGATTGTTTGTTGTGTTGATCCAATAAAGAGCAACCACTGTTAAATGGCAATGCGCCCGGGGGGAATGGGAAGCTTGCGTTTATAGAGTTCATCCAGGCACGCTATGTGTACGGGGAAGTGTGTAATGTAAATAGAAGCTTGCCGAAAGGACAAGTCACTCAATGAGAGTGTGCGTGCGATCCTCCTGCGTTCTGTGGCGTAAATTGCGTCTGCGTGACAGTGCGGAAGGAATGGGTGGAGTCTAGACAAACGAAAAGACACCCAGGTTTATTTATCTGCAAAATACATAATAGTTCGTATTTATAAGTTGGTGGTTCACCCCTGATTATTAAAAGGACAAAGCTGAAAAGAAAATAAATGAATGGTTATTAATTGTATTTCACATGTTATGATCATATTAATTGTATTGTATCCTGTTTAAAATATTCAGCTTCTCATATATATATATATATATATATATATATATATTTATATAAAATGTATTTTATACACACACACACACACACACACACACGCACACACACACACACACACACACACACACACACATATATATATATATATATATATATATATATATATATATATATATATATATATATATATATATATATATTTGTGTGTGTATGTAAATATAATGCTTTCTTAAGAAAGCTAATGATAAAATACATTCATTCATTCATTTTCTTTTCAGCTTAATCCCCTTATTAATCAGGGGTTGCCACAGCGGAATGAACCACCAACTTACCCAGCATATGTTTTAAATAGCTGATGCCCTTCCAGCCACAACCCAACACCAAACACCCATAAAATCTTGCATTTACACACATAGACTTCGGCCAATTTAGCTTATTCATTTCATCAATACTGCATGTCTTTGGACTGTGGGGGAAGCCGGAGCACATGGAGGAAACCCACGCGCACATGGGGAGAACATGCAAACTCCACACAGAAATGCCAACTGACCCAGCCAGGGCTCGAACCAGCAACCTTCTTGCTGTGAGGCGATCATGCAACCCACTGTGTCACCGTAACACCTAGAATTTATTATAATACATATAGAAAAATAACAATACAAATTTCACAAGAGGACTATGTGTGTGTGGTACAAAATGCTAATTTTGCCATATTTAACAAGCTGCATGCAAAATGATGTCTAACCTAAAACAACAATCATGTTTGTTTTGTTTTCTTAGTTTCTTAGTAAGAATTGTTGGTGCAAGATGATAGATAGATAGATAGATAGATAGATAGATAGATAGATAGATAGATAGACAGACAGACAGACAGACAGACAGACAGACAGACAGACAGACAGACAGACAGACAGACAGATAGATAGATAGATAGATAGATAGATAGATAGATAGATAGATAGATAGATAGATAGATAGATAGATAGATATCTAATTGTTTGTTTGAGAGAGGTGACATATTAGGCTAACTTAAAGGAAATGTGATTAGAATTATATATTTTTTCTTGTCTGAAATAACATAGGCTTCAATCCTAACAATAAATCTAAATAAAAATGTGTTCCACATGTGTGCGTTATTAACATGCTATTTCGTTGTTTACTCGATCTGTTATATAGGGCATGTTTTCCTTTGTGAAATAAATAGGCTTTCTGGGGCTTGTTTCCTCACACAACTTTTCAGCCTCGCGCTCAGCCCTGGGGGATTTGTGCCTCCCAGGGAACCTACGGTAAACACCAAATGGTCTTTTCGTGCTGTCTGCACGCAAACGTGTGTTAACACAATCTTGCAAATCAATTAAGGCTGATGGCCAGTGTGTCGCTTCTCATATCACCGGGCGCACGGCAATGGCGTGACTCTGCTGTTGTTCACTATTCGTCCCAGTTCCGTGAGACAAGGCTATAAAGTACAAGGCACCTGACGATTGCTGGACAGCCTCATGCAAGTAGCCTTTTATGGGAAATAAAGCCAGATCTGAGAAGTGCAGCCCATAAACAGGACAGGATATGAACCTAATTTCATTTCAGAAAAATGACGGCTAAGAATACGCTATGTACATTTTTTGTAAGGAGGCAGCTGCTTGTGCGTGTTTAAGAATGGAGGAAGGGAGATTTGAAAGAGCCCTTGTGAATCGATTTGCATGAGAAACGCAGAGGCGACGCGGATCCTCTCACGGCAGCGCGTTGTGTTACACATTTATGCGGCGGATGTCGTGACAAACCCCCGCCATATCAGTTCAAATAACCGCTGCTACTTTTACTGAGCGCAGTCACGCATCAAGCACGGGAGGCGTGGCCACAACCACTGCGTCACAACTGCCATAAACCCGTTCTCTTCAGCAGACAAACAACTAGGGTAGAATGTAGGCTGCATTAGGTGTTGTCATTTCTAACTATATTAACTTTAAAAAGTACAATAATATCAGCGTGATGTTAGTATCGGTTATATGTAAACACTACTGTTTCAGCACTACTGAAACTAAAATCTATTATTTGAGAGAATAGTCTATTATTTACATAAAGTTCCTGGATGAATGAATTAAAAAGTATTGTTCACCAAATTAATTTTATAATCTGGAATGTTGTGTAAATATTATAATTCAAATAAACAAGAGAAAGAAAGACATTACAGAAAGAAACATGAACTTAGCCTCCAGAGCTGTTGTAATAATAATAATAATAAGAAGAAGAAGAAGAAGAATGATGATAATGATAATAATAATAAAAGTTTGATTTGGAAATGTAGGCTATTACTATTGTGCAATGGCATGCATTTCTCAATCTTTGTCATAATTTGTTACAAAACTAAATCACAATATGAAAAAGTTATACGTTTTCTTTTACATTATTTAATATTTAATTGTTTCCTATTAAGTATTTCATTATTTCTGATTTTATGGTTTTAATTAATTTGACTAGTTGATACTATATATATATATATATATATATATATATATATATATATATATATATATATATATATATATATATATATATATATATATATATATATATATACAGTGCTCAGCATATATAAGTACACCCCTCACAAATCTATTTTTTAAATTCATATTTTGAATAGGAAGCTATATACATTAGATTAGTCAGTACTGAAGCCAAATCTGGAGCCTAAATTTATATGGTGTAGAAAAATGTTAAATATTAATTTTACAAAGAGAAAAAAATCAAGCAAAGCAAAAATGTAAACATTTTGTTTAAATATTGTAGGTTGTATTTATTTATTTTTGCACTATTTTGCTTGAATTAAATTGTATTATCTTTCAATTTCCATATATGTTTGGTGACTAAAATATTATTTTAATAAATAATTCTGTTTTGTTTAAATGCACCAAAATACATCGCCTATATTGAAATGGATCAAAATTCATATATTCATTTTCAAATGTACTCAATTATGCTGAGCACCGTATATACATTTATATAATAAAAGGCGGTTCATTCTGCTGTGGTGACTCCAGATTAATAAAGGGACTAAGCCAAAAAGAAAATGAATGAATGAATAATAAAATTAAATACAACAGAAGGATGACACGATGGTGCAGTGGGTAGCACGCCTCACAGCAAGAAGGTCACTGGTTCGAGCCTCAGTTTCCATGTTCTCCCCATGATCGCGTGGGTTTTCTCCGGTTTTCCCCACAGTCCAAAGACATGGGTACAGGTGAAGTGGGTAAGCTAAAATTGACCGTAGTGTATGTGTGTGAATGAGTGTGTATGGATGTTTCTCAGTGATGGGTTGCAACTGAAAGAGTGGTTGTTCATTCAGCTGTGGCGACCCCAGATTAATAAAAGGTCTAAGCTGAAAAGAAAATCAATGAAGTTTGATTTGCAAAGGCTATTACTATTGTACAATGGTATGTATTTCTCAATATTTCTCATCATTTTTACAGGACTAAATAAGAATATGAAAAAGTTATACATTTTCTTTTATATTATTTTATATATTTCCTATAAAGTATTTTAAAGTTTTATAATATAGTTTTTTTTTAATCTGTTGGCATTTCATTGAACAGATTTCATGATTTCAATTCATTTGAATTTGCATAAGCCACTGAAAATTTGTGAAAATTGTCAAAAACTGTCAAGTGATCAGTCTACCACATTCTTACACATTGAAATGATGTCAATCAAACCGGCTGGATTTTGCGTGGGTTATTTAAGCGTATAAAAAGGATCTGGTTCCGTTTTATTTACTCTAAACTATTCAACCTCAAAGCTAACTTGTTACTATATAAAACTGAATAAAAATTCATAGAGTGCTTTATAGCTTATCTCGGTCAAAAAGTACATTTAGACCAAATATAGACTTTGTCTATCAGTATTTTCTGTATTTCAAGAAAGTTTATAAAGCACATTTTTAAAAAGTAGCCTGAAAGTTGTTGTTTTTATTTATTTAAGTAGTAAAAGCACACAAAAGGAAAGATGCATTAAGGCAGGTTTATGTTGGATTCAATCTTTCAAGTTGTTTATGACACATTCTGACCCTATACTATCTAAATATCACAGCATTACTCATCTGAATAGACAACCTTTTCTCATCTTCTTTTATCCAACATTAGTAAGTCTTTGTGAACTAGTCTCAGTTTCCTGAGTGGCACCAATGTGGTTTTCCTCTGCTGCTGTTCGTTTGCTTTAAGATTTGATGGGTTGTGTGTTCAGAGATCCTTTTTTTTTTTGCAGACCTCAGTTGTGGCTAGTTAAGTGCCTGTTTATCAGCTGGCCCAGTCTGGCTATTCTCTTCTGACCTCTTGACATCAACTAGCCATTTTTGGCCAACAGAACTCACACTCACTGAATATTTTCTCTTATTTAGATCATTCTCAAAAATGGTTGTTCTGGAAAATCACAGAAGTTCAGTAGTTTTGAAATATTTAGATCAGGTCGGTTCAAACTTCATCAAATCATCTTGATCATGACCAAAAGCCTAAATTTGTAACTTCCATGTGATTGACCAATGCAATTTCTCAGCACTTCATAACTCTTTTATATGATAACTGCTAATTTGTATCAGTTTGTATACGATTTCATTGATACATTTTAATGTGATTTATTCCTCCCCCAATGAATGTTAGGGCTTGTGTTTGGGGGCAAGCCTCCTTTTAAAAATCTTGTTTTCATTCAAAATTAAAATATTCTGACAATATGTGAAATAGTTACATTTCATTGTGAGATCTGCAATGTAAAAAAAAGAAGATTATTAAGTGTTTTGCTGTTTTTTTATGGTTGTGAATTGCACTATGGGACCTTGATATCTGCTCTGTCGACTTTTGATGTTGAAAATTCAACTCCACAGCTTAACAAAGGGACTTTTAGTGACATTTTTAGTTGTTTGAAGTACTATAATGTAGAGGAAATAATAGACAGAGAAATAAGTATGTAAAATAACAGAACATACTGGCAGTTTATTACAAGGTTTTTGTAACGTAATATACAACACTAACTCTGACAATATATCACTTTAAACTATTACAAATGTTAATAAAAGTCACTTTCATGGTTAAATGTGGAAGAAAGATCAAGGTCCCATAATGAAATTTAACAGCATAAATAAACAGGGGTAAATAAAAACTAAATACATGAATCACAAAATAGATTTGATTAATGATAATAACATTATAATTGTGAATGCATTTAACAAGGTTCATAAGTTCCTACTTTTAAAACTCTAAAGCACATCCTTTGCTGACACCCATAATAACTCATCCATTTCAGAGATTGACCCCGGACACAACACACATCAGAGCTGTATCATGCTGAGTGGTGTAATTAAAAAAGATTAAAGAACAGGTCTGGACTCAACATGGTGACCCTAGATAAACTTTAATGCAGGACGTCCAAGAACAGATTAAAATTTCATTGTTAATCATCGACAGAGTGTGTCTGGAGAAGATAAACCAATGAAAGATCTAAGCAACAGGGTTTTCCTGTCTGAATCTAACCATATCTAACCTTCTGACCCCTATATAATCATTCATTTCAAATGACATCTAACAGACAGCCTTAAACTGCAATTTAACTTTCCATCATTAACCTCACACCCTTGCAAATCCTACAGGATCATGTTTCACAGTTTAAAAAAATTCACTGTAGAGCTGTGAAGCCATGGGTCTCATTTGCATATTAATGAGGATTGTAACGTTGACTAAATGTATGGAAATTTGGATAGGCATGCAACTGAAATAAACCCTACACTGCATAAAATGTGTTGCTGCCTTATTATTTATTACTTATTTAACTTATATCAATTAAACTGATTTTACACAAGTTAAATTATGCATAGCATAAAAAGTAAAATTGAAAAATGTTTAACTAAAATAAGTTAAAGTAACATAAAAAACATGGCTTAATAGTTTACAGTGTTTTTAGGTTATATTTAGAAAAAGTTTCACAATAAAAATTAGGTCAACTTTAGGCAACATACACTACTTGACAAAAGTCTTGTCATCAATCCCAGTTGTAAAAGCAACAAATAATAACTTGACTTCTTGTTAATGATTTGGAAAAGTGACAGAAAGTAGATTTTTCAGATGTATCATGTGGTATTGGAACTGCATTAAAATCATCAAGAATACTGCAGAAGACCTGTTGGAACCCACATGGACCCAAGATTCTGACAGAAATCAGTCAAGTTTGGAGAAGGAAACATCATGGTTTAGGTTTACATGCAGTATAGGGGCATGCGAGAGATCTGCAGAGTGAACGGCAACATTAACAGCCGGTATCAAGGCATTTGGGCTGCCCTTTACATTACAAACCACAGGAGAGGGCAAATTCTTCAGCAGGATAGTGCTCCTTCTCATCCTTCAGCCTCCACATCAAAGTTCCTGAAAGCAAAGAATGTCAAGGTGCTCCATTATTGGCCAGCCCAGTCACCAGACATGAATATTTTTGAGCATGTCTGGGATAATATAAAGGAGAAGGCACTGAAGATGAATCCAAAGAATCTTGATGAACTCTGGGAGTCCTGCAAGAATGCTTTCTTCGCCATTCCAGAGGACTTTATTATTAAGTTATTTGAGTCATTGCAGAGATGCATGGATGCAGTCGTCCAAGCTCATGGGAGTCATTATTCATTCTTTTTCCACTGCACCAAGACTTTATATACTGAACATTATTTCTGTTAAGTGACAAGACATTTGTCTAAGCAAAGTCAGACCTTACTGTTCTAATTAAATAATTAAAATCAAGGTAAGATCATATTTTAATTTGGTAAAATAAGCCTAATTCAGAGGCCTTTGCCTTTCATATAAGCCAGTTCTGATACCAACTAGATGATCAACTAGAAGTCAAGTTATTGTTTGTTGTTTCTAAAACTTGGATAGGTGACAAGACTCTTGTCAGGTAGTGTACATATATTTAGTGTTCGCACAGAAAAAGCTAAAAGATCAATTCTGATGTTATGGATGTGACATTTGCTGTAAAAACCTCAAATATAAATTCATAAAGAATATACTTTATATGTATATGTTTAATGAAACATCTGTTTATATTTTCCAAAACAACTAACCACAGAGTTAAGGGATCAGATCTGTAAATGTGCTTTATATTTTAAGTGAGGGAAATGAACATTATTTATATGAACAAAAGACTATGCAGGTTTCCAGTATACAACATTTTTTGAAGAAAGTCTGTGAATTAAACTGCACACCTCAAAAGAAATATTAATACAAAACAAAAGGATAAGAGTTGGCTCTCTATAAAACAATAGGGTTTTATTTGACATTTTTGCATTTTAAGGAAAAAGCTTTGTTATGCACATGACATCTATTTGTTATTGATGTGATCAGGGGCGTAGCAACCAGGGGGGATGGGGGGGATCCGTCCCCCTCACTTTTAGAGACAGACCATTTAGAAACAGGTGATTAATAATTATATGAACATATGATCTCGTACAGCCGTCCCCCCACTTTTAAAATGTCCGCTACACGCCTGGATGTGAAATTGGCACTTGTGTGACTTTGGAAAAACAAACAAAATAGTTTGATTACATTCACAAAGTCCTTTTTAAAGTATTTACAGTACAGTAAAATACAAGCCTACTCTCTAAAAACATTGGGCTATTTATTTAATCCAAGGGTTGAGTTAAACATATTTGGTGCTTTGTTGGATTATTTTAACCTTTATTAGGTTATTTAATAATAACTCAACTAGTTGAGTTAAATATATGGTGCTTTGTTGGGTTATTTAGAACCTTTATTTGTTTTTTATTTAATAACTCAAGCAGTTGGGTTAAAAATTTGAATTTCAACAGTCAACTGATTTAACTGACTCAAAACAGCTGTATTAATATATGTGCGTTATGTTGTTTTACATTATAAAGTTTATTTAAGCAATAAGGCAATAATATTGTTGCTATTTTTTATCAAATAACCTCTCTGTGTCATGTTTTTATATCCATTTCACCATCCAAGACCATCTTTTAGAAGTGTTTGGATGTGGCTAAAATGAAGTACATTGTGGACATTGAGTGAAGCCTGCTGCAGCTGCTGGACAGTCTCTACAGCATACTTCGCTCCATATTCTGCTCCATCAACACATGATTTTCTGCTTGCACAGTTTATAACTGTCTGTACTTAGTTCTGTTTCTTCATTGTGATTCTGGATTCATTTTAACAAAAGTGTCTGGAACTAAAATGTAATGAAAAAAGCATTTTTGAATACTGTATGTTGTTTATTTACACAATAATAATTCTAAACTAATAGTAGTTTTCCCAGAGATGGGTTGCGGCTAGAAGGGCATCCGCTGCGTAAAACAAATGCTGTGGCGACCCCAGATTAATAAAGGGACTAAGCCGACAAGAAAATGAATGAATGAACTAATAGTAGTGCTAGTAATAGTAGCAATAGTAATACCAGACTGGAAAAAGAAAATTATTTAATGAAAATAACCCAATGCATTGGTTTATATTATATAAGATGCTATAATAACCTATGGTTGGGTTATATGTTGGGGTATTTTTAATAGAGTAGATAGCTATTAAGATGAAAATCATTTTAGTGATTATTTTTTTTCATTGCAATGTTGACATTTGCATAGAATTGATTAAAAGATAACATTGTATTCTAAAGAAAAAAGCAAGAAAAATGCTAAAAAAAAAATTCTATCTCCCTCCCCAGGATTGAAATATCCCTAAAACACAGCAATTCTAGTAATTTGTACAATCACGGCAGTTAATTTTCTAGTTGCTAAAAAGAAGTCAAGCTAAACAATTTAACAATCTGTAACCCGGTTCAGCCATTACTATAATTATCTCATTTTCTAAAATCTCTTCACTAATTATCTAAAGCGGATTACCAATCCACAATTGAACCCTGCCCCCATTTCCCATTCATCCAGATTTTGAAAGACCCCCAAGATGGACCTGCTGCTTTCTTCCTCTCCTTCAACTGTAACTGTTTTAGTGGGCCATTCTCCAGCTGGTCCTCCCAAATCTGATCTGTATCAGCACCTCTCCGTTAGGTTATCTCCACCAGACCACCCTCCGAGGTAGGCGGGAATGGGGAAGAACAGAAAAGAAAGAGATTCCTCTGTGAGAAGGCAAACACTCTTAGCGACAATAGCGCCTTCTTGGAATAGCTATTGTGTGGATGTTTACTACTAAGCTCTGCGAGAGACTGGTGGGAAAGATTGTTGTGGAAAGAAACTAATCAAGCGTTTAAATGGGTGAAAGGGGAAATTAAATGGATTGATTGAAGCTGACAGTAAGGAAGTAGGTAGTGTGTATCTGATTAGAATCTTCCCAGTTAAATGTGACATAAATGTGTGTTATGTGTAATGACATGGCAGGTTTCAGTTTGTTTCAGAGTATTGCACAAAACTGGTCATATCGGTACTTTTGATTTATTGTGAATATCATTTAACAAAGACAGCTAATGACCTTTCATGGGTGTTTCTGGGGAAAAGGTTTACCCTTTTGAACTTTAAGCTTCCATCAAACAGAATATATTTTTTTCTTTGTAAATTGACATTGAGTATTAATTTTAGATAAGGCTCATTCAAGTCACATTCAAGAACAGTAAAATCCTGTTTCACATAGAAGCTATTAAAGAAAAACTCCATTTTATTTTTGAGGGCAATAGATTCAAAGAGTTTCTTTTTTGGGGTTAAACACTTGAGTTTTGCCATTTTCAAATCCATCTGGGTCTGGCAATAGCGCTTTTTAGCTTAATGATCTTTATATTGCGGATCAAGTGCAGTGAAGTGTTTCAGACAACACGCGCAAGCCGCGGTTGCATCATCACAACATTTTGTTTTGGCCGTGTTGTTTCGGTGATAAAAATCTTATATATTAAAGTAGGAAAAATCAAATACTTTGGAAGTCAATGGATGCAGCTTTCCAGCATTATTAAAAAATCTTCTTTTGAGTTCAACATAAGATAGAGAATCAAACATGTTTATTAGGCCTACAAGCAAGGATGAGTAAGTGACAGAATATGGTATATGCAGAGCTAATGTTTCTTGCCATACTGATAAACTTCCGGTGAACGGTTAATGTGACTTTATTTCCATTTTATACGGTTCCTTTTACAGCATCGATGTTGTAATGTAATTAAAATACAATCAGTTAAATAGACTTTGGCATCCATTTAGTTGCTCAAGCGTAAAACGAGTCAGAATGCCGGTCAGAATCGGCAGGCTAGCACAGAAGCTTCATTGAATATACTGGGGTAAAATAAATGTTCATATTTTAAAGACATGGCGGGGAAAATGTAATTTAATGCAGTGTTTCTTGTACAATCTGAGACCCACTTTATATTGGATATCACTCAGCCAGTGGAGATCGCTGATTTTTAAAGAAAACAGACCTCAAACGGAAGCGCTTAACCCAGGTTACTGTCAAATTAAAAGTCTTTTAGCATACTTCGGCTTATACCCCATTGTCAATTTTGGGTGAACTATCCCTTTAAGCTGTCATGGCAGCCATATACAATGCACACTATGGGATATGTGCCACAAAAATTTGTGTGCAGATCCAAATTTGTGTGTAGTTTACGATCATTTCAGGCTATATTGACTGCGTTGCCCATGTGTGTGATGAGGTTTATAGTCTAACAAGTGCAAACGTTGCATGAATAAATTAAACAAAGGACTGGAGATGCTTTCGTGTTATTTATTTATTTTCTGCATCATAAAGTTCAAAATTATGCCTATAAATCAATTCATTGAATCTTTATTTCTATAGCGCTTTTACAATGTAGATTGTGTCAAAGCAGCTTCACATAGAAGATTATAGTCAATTGAAACAGTGTCAGTTCAGTTTTCAGAGTTTAAGTTCAGTTCAGTTCAGTTCAAGTCAGTGTGGTTTAATATTCACTGCTGAGAGTCCAAACACTGAACTGCAATCCATCGATGCGCAGCTCTACAGCTCTCGAACCATGCAAGCCAGAGGCGACAGCGGCGAGGAAAAAACTTCACCAATTGGCGAAATTGAAGGATAAAAAACCTTAAGAGAAACCAGGCTCACTTGGGCACGACCATTTCTCCTATGGTCAAACATCTTGTGCAGAGCTGCAGTCTAGGCGCCAGAGGCTGAAGAACGCTGGACGTCAGCGAAGACTCGTCTGTCCCTGGAGTCTCACAGGAATCAGTCTTATGCTCTCCACTCCTCCATAACCACCAGAAGGTTAATTAGATAAACAGGAGCTATATTATTTACAGCTTTATAGGTAAGAAGTAATATTTTAAACTCAATATGAAACTTAACAGGCAGCCAGTGTAAGGAGGATAATATTGAGGTGATATGATCATATTTTCTAACCCTGGCAAGAACTCTGGCAGCTGCATTTTGTACAAGCTGAAGTTTGTTATTAGAGGATGATGGGCAACCAGCAAACAGAGCATTACAGTAATCCAGCCTAGAAGTCATAAAAGCATTGACTAGCTTTTCTGCATCTAAGATGGATAGCATACTTCGTAACTTAGCAATATTTCTCAGATAAAAATTTTTGTGAAATGGGATATATGATTTTAAAAGTTAAATTGCTGTCTAATATAACACCTAGATTTTTTAAAATAGAGCTAATGCTAACTTTGTGTCCCTCTAATTGTAGGTCAAGTTGTGAGATCTGTTTTGTACAGGATTTAGGCCCAATAAGTAATAATTCTGTTTTGTCTGACTTTAAGAGAAGAACTTCTTATGATGTTGTGTGCCTGCTGGGTATGATCATGCATAGATGGAGCATAAAGATGTCTGTACAGGCGTACCTGTTTCAGACAAAATCTCTTCAAAGTGTTTCATATTCAATTCAAATGAAGTGCAGCACTGCACAAACTTTGTTCGAATCTCAAAAAAATACGCACTTAAGCAAACTAGCGAACATGTCGAGTATAAATCAGCCATAAGTTAGGCAAGCTTTAAATAGTAAAATTATCAAAACTTTTGAGCAAGTTGCTAATGGTCTATTCCAATTCACTGATTTATGCTAAGCTAAGCTAAAATTTCTTTCACCAGACACAGAGATCGGCTGAATGAGTTCAAATATGATGAAACTGTTTAACTTGATAGGTGACTTGTAAAATGAGACCATTTCCAAAAAAAAGTGGAGTACTACTTTAAGAAAAAGCTTTAGGTCACAATGTTAAATCTGACATAGCATTTATGCTTGTTTTTTACTTTGAGAAGGAATGAACCTTAATGTGGCATTGCATGTGACCTATGAAGCGGTTAAGTTGTTTTTGTTGATTATGATTAGGTTGTTTTTGAGCATGGTTGAATCTCAACTCCAGTTTCTAATTAGAAATTGGCTTCAAGCCACTTCACATGAATATTACACACTGAATAAATCATGTATGGTCAATGTCATCATCTGCCTTCACCCAAATGAAAACGAAAAAACAACGAATAAAAACTATCCTTAATATGTCTATGCAACCCATTTATTTTACTCCATAAACTTTTGAGAAAGTGGCAGTGTCACAAAGTTCTGAAATAAACCCATTGTTTAAGACACAACCCAGGATCCATAATTAAAGCACTGCTTGAGATTCCAGCCAGCAGCAGTAAAATGGCAGCTCAGCATAGGAACATGAATGAGAATTGAATTTTAAGTTCTCTGCCCTTTCTTTCTAAGGCGAATGCAGGAGAGGCTTCTGCTGCTGCGATTCAACATAAAGAAGCACTCAGTCCACTCATATAAAAGAGTACTTACACATACACACGCGCGCACATACATGGCATTCCGGTGACGCAGGTAGTGTGAGACTATGTGCCCTCACTGTTGCCGTGACAACCTGCCCGGGCTTGTTCTGCGAGAGTGGAATGAGCAGCGCTCTGATGTTGGATCAGTTGAGAGGAAGGAGCTGATGTTTGTTCTTTTCACCTGTTACCTCTTCACTGATCCCACTTTTGTGCCCCCGCACTCGGATGTCTCATATTTGCTGAGCAGGTAGCGAATAGAACTTCATGCAGATGAATAACGCAAATTAATATTTTTGTTCTATTTTAATTCGTTCTATTAATCTCATCTTTCCTCTGAGAGAAAGACCTCAGCAATGGTTTGGAAATATGACTATATGATTTTTTACTTTTTGCTTTGGCTTTATTTTCAAATCTTCAAAACAAATTCTGATATGATTGTATTTATTTTGCCTGCAGTGCTTAAAAGCAGACTAAAAAAATCATTATTTGCTTGACAGGCCAAAATTATACAATTTTAGCTTTTTTGAAAATTATTTAAATATAACAAACAATGCCTCTTAAAAAACAATGCATGACATTATCCGGCAGCTAGCTCTCTGCAACTCTCACATGGTCGCCCACTGAAGCTAAGCAGAGCTGCGCACGGTCAGTACCTGGATGGGAGACCACATGGGAAAACTAGGTTGCTGCCGGAAGTGGTGTTAGAGAGGCCAGCAGGGGGCGGGCGCTCATCCTGTGGTCCTAATGCCCCAGTAAAGTGAAGGGGACTCTATACTGCTCAGTGAGATTTCAGATGACATGTTAAACCAAGGTGCTGACTCTCTGTGGTTGTTAAAAATCCCAGGATCTCCTTCGAAAAGAGTAGGGGGTTAAGCCAAATTTGCCCAGTTGACTCTGTCCATCATGTCCTCCTCATCATAACTGGCTTAATCACTCTGTCTCCTCTCCACCAATCAGCTGTTGTGTGGTGTGCAGTCTGGCACAATATGGTTGCCGTCGTGTCATCCAGGTAGATGCTGCACAATGGTGGTGGATGAGGAGATTCCCCCAATGTGTAAAGCACTTTGAGTTTCTAGAAAAGTGCTATATAAATGTAAGGAATTATTATTATTATCATAATTTTTTTTTTTTATGTTTAAAAGGCTCTGGCATGAACATTGAGTTTTAATGTTTTTTTTGTTTGTTTTCATTCAGTCATTTCATTGAAGTCATTCAGAAGGTCATGATTCGCACTCATTAAATAATTACTTTATATAGCATTATTTTACATTCTTGGGAGTAAACAAGTCTTTTTTATTGATTAAAAAAAACAACAACAACTGTTTAACAGGCATGACAAACTGAAGATCCTAACACAGCAACTCAAACATATACAAGAACGAAGTACATGAAAAAAGAAATGGTAGATAATACAAGGTGAAATAATAATAATAATAATAATTAAATAAATAAATAGATTTAGGGGTGGATTGGGGGGCTTACAATTCAAGTATTAGGAATAAATCTGTCCTCAAAATATGACAGGAATGGTCTAATCTAATATTAACGTCTAACCATGTTATGTCCTTGCTGGGTATTATTTGAGCCTTAGGTGCAATATTTGAGTTTTTCTAGCTTTAGATATGCCATGACATTTTCTACTCATTTAGCATGTGTTGGTGGTTTAGTTGACTTCCACTGCAGAAGTATAAGCCTTCAGGTCAACAAAGAAGAGAAAGCTAGTGTATTTAATTGACCTGCTGGTACTACAAGGTTTTCAGGTGTCACACCTAATATTGCTATTAGTGGATCTGGTTGTATCTCCATTTACATATATAAGAAAAAATCTCAAACACCACAGACCAAACTGGTCCTAGGGATGGACACGTACAGAACATATGGCCTCATCTCTGTGGCACCTAAAACATGTTGGATCGATTTCTGGGAATATTCTTGACAATTTGCTTTTCGAAAAGTGCAGCCTATGAGTTATTTTAATTTGTAATAAACCGTGTTTGACGCAGACAGATGCTAAGTGAAATTACTTAATTGCTGATTGCCAGATTGCCTCTGGGACTATATTTCCTAAGTCATCTTCACACTGTTTTTTTTTTAAATGGTGTGGCTGCTCTTTGAATCAGACTGTACACTTTTGATATCAGACCACCCTCAGATGCGCTTAAGACTAAGATCTCCTCAATCCAGCTGCTTATGGGAGAACCTGAAACTGTACTAAAATACCTTTTTACATTCTTGGGAGATACAAAACACAGACATTTCGGCACAATGCCTTCCTCTGTTTTTGTATAAAGGACATGAGGGTGACACTAAAATGCTAATAAAAATACATCTTTTGCCCTAATGGTGGCTGTTTTGCATTAACACAGTCAAAATGATCACAAACAATAAAATAAATAAGACTAAATTGTTCATAAGGATGTACAAGGGTTAAAGGTGATGTGTATTTCAAACGAAAACTGTTACCCATGACTAAGACTCATGAATGTTTGAAGGTGTTGAAGACTTGACTGAGAACTCTCAGGTTAAAGGAAGTTACAACAACCCAGACAGACAAACTCTTGACATTGAGGCTCATGTTATGTACAACTCAGGCCTAGAATCCAGCTAGCCTTTTTGAATGTTTTGAATGTCATGACTGTTTGTTCTTAATACTTGTATTTAAAGGGCACCTATTTATATATATATACACCCTTTTTATCAAAAATTAAGATAAGTCTTTTGTGTCTCCAGAATGTATCTGTAAAGCTTAGCTCAAAACACCCATCAGATTATTTTTTTTATCTTTTAGAATATTTGAATTTTCTGCTTTAAACACAATGTGGCTGTTTTTGTTGCCTGTACATTTAAGGCTAGTTCTTCCCGCCCACCGTTCCTATGTGCTTGCCAGAGCGTACCTCAATCTCTGCTTCAGCTGCGTCAGATAAACAGCACAGTGAAAGACATGGAGGTAGAAGATCTCACATAATGTTTGTGAGAAATACTACAGTAAGAACTTTCCCAGTGATTATTTGATGTATTTGTTGTGGAGTTAATTCAAGCCTTTCTGCGACGATGACTCAAATTAAAATGTTTTAAACTTGTAAAACTCATTCTTGTTCACATTTGATGATGATTGATGATCACAGCAAGCCGAACAGATATTTTAATTCTGGTTGCTTTGCGCACGTCCAGTCTTGTTGATATGATTATACGCATTACTATGGAGACATGTTAATACGCGGCTGTCAATCAATTCGGTGGGCAGGGAAACCACACTCCTACGTCACGTTACAGTGGGCACTTCTCAATTTCATTCTCACTACCCATATTCATATGTAGAATTTACTTTTTTTATTGGTCGCAATGTAAGTTCAAAGGCAAATATAGTGCCTACTCATTACTCAATTTTGCATCCACTGTGCATTCTATGCGTGTCTGTAGAAAAAGTAAAATCTGGAATGGTCCTAAAGAGTTTGTAGCCACATTTTCAAATGATTTATTTTGAGTCAGTAAACCTTCATCTTGCAAAGCTTAAACACTTTTTTACACTCAAATGTGCACATCATAATCCTTTAAATTTCACTGGTGGCATGTTTGTGAGCTGTGATTCTTGTGATAACCAGAAACTGATGCAACTGCCGACTCCACTCTGCAATTTTATCTGCAGAGATCATTTCCTTTACGAAAGATGCACCAAGTTCTTTTACCCTCATTCAGTTCCTCTCTGACCCTGCCCTCTCTGAGTTCATCTTTTTTCTTTCTCTTGGGCGATCTCTCTCTTTTCTCATGTGGTCATGGGCGGGAGGGATGAGTGTTATGCACATACTGCCGGGGCGTATGCATTCCTGCAGGGCTCAGCATCCTGTTCCTTTTGTCTCCACCTCCAGAACCAGTCTCAAGCTGTGCGGCACGTACGCTGCCCCTGGCTTCATACCTCCCCCCTCTTTTTGTACCCTTCGTTCGGGCACCCAATATATTCCAGATCCTCCCATTGCTCAGGAAACGGTACCGGAGGCTTGTCACAACCAACAGCTCTGCCAACCATGAACCCAGTGTTCATAACGATGCATGGGAAGTAGGAGTTTTATATCTTTGCATTCAGCCAGCTTAGTACTTCAGGCAGAAGGGAACAAATGAAACGATAGTGGAGGTCCGGTCTAGATTAGTTTCACTTTCTCTGAATGTGTATGTGTATACTGCAAGTGTAATGAAATCCATCAGGTCGAGATTTCTTCAGGTTCCTCACATTTGCACCACCTGTATACACTAGCAATGAGCCTCCTTTATCCACCTCCTTCCTGTTCTCCATTCTTTCCTTGTCCTTGTCTTGCCTCTGCGCCTAATCCTCCAGATGGAGATTTTCTGAGAAAACTGAACAAACTACAAGGAAACTGACAATACAGTCTGGCAACAGTATCAGATAATTATCTTAAACATTACGCCAATGGTAATCATGTTTTACGACAGCTGGTCCACTGAGTGTTCACATTACATGCATTTCACAAGCCTCAAATTTACAATGTACTTCTTAGTGGGAAGCATGCGCGAATGAGCTATCAGCATAAAGCAGGCAAATGGAAGCAGAGCTCTGAATTTAGAGGAACTTGATAACCTGTTGGCCTCTGCTTAGAGCCAATATATTTGTCAGTCCAATTCAGACTCCTATCAAATTTCTGCCCTGCAAGAGTGTGTATTCCCAGATAGCCTTGGCTCTAACCTCACTGCTCCATCCACCCACAGCCTGACCTACTCTAAAATCCAATTAGAGAAACAGACAATGACAGGTAGACAGCCCAAAGAAATGTGAAAGAATGGCTTGTTTGCTCGGTCAAACTGCCAAGCCCTTATAGAAATCCAGAATACCCTTGAAAAGAGATAAAACAGAGGAAAGAGGCGATAGATGAAAGAATACGAAATGGCAGGATGAATTGAAAGTGTGCGAAGAAGAAAATGCAGGAGAAAAATCCCGAGCTTGACCATGCGTGGAAAACTAGCTGTTAAAGCCCTGTTCTTCAGGGCAGAAAGCAGAGGTCATGTGGAGCAGGGCTGCTTTTAAGGTCACGCTAAGTTCAGGGTGCAATCTCCTTCCCATATTTGGTCCACCCCTATTGCTCTTAAGGGCTTATGGCAGAAATTTAAAATGATGAAAAAAGTGAGCTGGAATGTTCATTGGTTGCAGCTGGGCGTCATTGGAGCAATATGGAACTGGGTTGAGCAGGAAGTACGGGGATTCAAGCATCATAGAGCTCTCTGTGAGCTCTTTCTGAGCCTAACCCTCCTCTAAGAAGCAAACAAGAAGTCAAATATTTGAAATCAACATAAGAAAGGAATATCTGAAATCACGCACATTCTTCGCCCGTCTCTTCCAGACACACCTTAAACAAATATGTCTCTTACTGACACACAATTTACAATCATTTCGAAATCATCTGGTTGCTATGTATTATAATTTTTGGGAGTGCGAGTATTTCATGCCACCCAGTGAATGTTTGACAATTAGTAATTCACGTCATTGATTGAAGCTCTCTGTGGCCTTTAGGAACACAAGATAAGCTGTAGGGGTGAAAGGTCAAGGGGAAGTGAGCAGAAAGTGAATGAGTAAAAAGGAGAAAGGAAGATCGGAACTGATTGTCAATATCTTAAGATCTTGTTTTCAGGGTCACATCTCTGCAGTTTGTATTCATTAGCTAGCTATGTTAATGCTCATTTTGGAATATTGCATTAAAAATGCTTCAAGAAAACACCAAGATGTGCATACATTTTGAAACTTGGGATAGCATTAACGGAAAAACTAGCAGACAGACCACATAGCAAATCATCTGAAATATTGTTTTGGTCAAATCCCATAGGCAAAGTCTATCATCAAACTGGATTGCTATTATTAGGGTTGTGCCGATAGACGATATCATGTATCGACGATATCGATATTGAAACACTATGACAGTTTTAAAGATGATATTTAGTTTGTTTCACATTAATGTAGACCTATTACATGCGTTAATTACACTAATAATTATAGAATTAATAGTATTATTATTTTTAAGCATTATCAATAATAACAAATTAACTATGAACAGAAACAGTTATTTATCTTTCATTTATATGTGTTATTAATAGCCTATTACAGTTTTAAGATGCCTATAGGCTTTTTTTTTCTGTGCATGCGCTGACTGCTTCTTCAAATACACGGAATATACATATGTGTCTTATTCTTATCTTAAATTCGATGGAATGATGAACACGGACATGCCCATTTTTCAGAAAATAGCCTATTTATTAAATGTAAAAATATGTTATGCTTATATTTATTTATATAGGCTATTAAAATATATTTTATGTATAATAAATAAATTACAACCAGCATTTTACGATTCGTTATCGTTATTAAAAATCTGTTCAATAATTTGTTAAAGCCAAATTTAATGAATTATTGAACAGATTTTTAATAACTTATCAAAGAACATTTTACTGAGCTTAGTGAAAAGTTTTGTATGTAGGCCTACAGTAAAAAAAAATTAATATTAGAGCCATGGTTGCGGCGAGTCAGCAATAGCCTACGTCTATTTGTCTTATCCGAAAACAATAAACACATATCCCAAGCATAGAATTGTGTTAGATTTTAGCAAATACAAATGTGACCCTGTTGATGACTACTTTTGTGATTAGGATCAGACCTGAAGAATTGCCGCACTCAGTTGAACAAAAACATGGAGAAAACGCCTTCACCGCATGGAAACAGTCACGTGCTGGGGGACAAGTCCTCCGTCTACAATGCATCCTTGTTTCTTCTGTGCATAGATAAATGTCATTTCATTTGCTTTCATCCATTTATATAATATCCACACTTTAAAACCCAAAAAGTGAATGCAACTCAAAACCGTTTAAGGAAACCGATTGCAACAAATCATTACAGATCAAAAACTAATCCTAATGAGTACTGTGAACTTAATCCAATTGAGTAAACAAAGCAATTTGAGCACAGTAAAACCCAATAAATGAAGAGAACTCAAACCAACTGAGCACTGTAAAACCCAATAAGTTAAGGCAACTGAAACAGTTTGCAGAAACCGATTGCTAAAAACCATTTGAGTTAAAAAAAAAACTAGTACTGTGAGTTGCTGAGTACTGTGAACTTACTCTATTTAAGTGGTAGTAATGAGGTAATTAACTAACACTGAGTTCTAAACTCTTTTCAAATGAGTAGAATTAACTTTCAGTAAATTTTGAATTAACAACACATTTCATTTGATCAAGTTGACTGTTGGGTTTTACAGTGCATTTTTACGGCAGTCCAGTGGATAACGGCATAGATCCGAAGTCACCATCAAATCTTGTCCTGTGCTGCATCGAGCCTTGTTTGAAATAATTTAGGTCTCAGCGCCTTTTTAGCTACAAGAGCGTAGTGATTTGCATTGAACCACTACCATTCAAGGTGTTTAAACAATTGTATCTGACAGACTGGCACAGATAAGCAGACATCTTCATTCTCACAACAAGTTTCTGAGTTCTCTCACCCTTCCAAAAGAGTTTGAGACCTTATATGTTATTCATTATTCTTGTTTATCTAGTAGATATCTGCCCAACAAAAAATATATTAAAATTAACATACAATGATGTGCTTTCATTTTCGCGGTCTCACTCACAGCAATGCCCTTAAATAATGTAGCCTTTGACAGCAAGCATCAGTGTTTTTTGAGATTGGTGGATATGTGCGTATATTTGAATAAAATCCTGCAGATGCCCCTGGCCTCTCCTAATGCAGCGACCATTTTTCTTTTTCATATTTGGAGCCAGTTTGCCAAGAAGTGATGATTTTCTCTTTGACTCATTGAACGGAACCAGTGCATTATTTACAAACTGTTGTTATTGCAGTATCTAATTCACAGCTTTGGATGGAAACCAATCTATTGACTTCCCTTAATGGGAGACCCCTTGTGTTTTCTCTATTGACTGGCCCTTGCCTTCCCCCAAACCTCGGCTGTTCCACCCCCAGGACACAAAACGATAGTGGCTACATGCCAATGATAATTCCACAATGGCTGTCAGGCAGACAAAAAACACCTGGCATTTGTGTGGGTTTCAGAGCTGTTTGCAAAGTAAACTGATGACACTATATTTGCTTAAAGTCCTGGACATCTGTCAGGCCCTATCCCACTCTGTCACTCAACCTTAATCACTCGGATCATTTATATTGCAAATGGCTTGACACAATGGCAAAGATGTTATTCAGACTGAAATAATGAGTGATTGGGTGGCGTGCTATCAGGCATATCGGTAGAGACTTCGAGGGACCTGTTGTTTCCTGAAGTGGCCAGCTCCATGGTGGGAAGGGTGTTCCCTTGCTACCTTTCTCTTTCTGGTTCTCTGGGATTCATTAAGCATGGAGCTTAGGAAACCAGAGTCCTCTGGAGAGAAACGGCAAGCAAGCGAACGTTGTTGGTTAAGACAGACAGAGAACAAGAGAAAGGTTTTAATTCTGAGAACAGGCTCAAAGAGTAATAAAAAGGGAACACCGGGGTTGGTCAATACGAGTGAACCATTCTGTAATCCCTCTCATGAAATGTAAGCATTTTAGTAGTGTTTGGCTTAGTCCCTTTCACTTCCCTGATGAAAAGACCAGCTTAGCCCAGCACTGACTTTTTTTCTCTGAATGTCATGTGCTTCAATGCTGTGTTGTTGACTCTAGACCAGGGGTGTCCAAACTTGGTCCTGGAGCGCCACTGTCCTGCTTGGTTTAGCTCCAACCTGCTCCAACAAACACTAATCAAACACACCTGAACACCCTAATTAGTGTCTTCAAGATTACTAGAAAGCTACAAGCAGGTGTGTTTGATTAGGGTTGGTGCAAAACTATGCAGGGACACCGGCCCTCCAGGATCGAGTTTGCCCATCCCTGATCTAGATCAAGGGTGTCCAAACTCGGTCCTGCAAGGCCGGTGTTCTGCTGTGTTTAGCTCCAACTTGCTTCAACACACCAGCCAGGACATTTCTAGTATACCTAGTAAGAGTTTGATTAGCTGGTTCAGGTGTGTTTGATTAGGGTTGGAGCTAACTCTCCAGAACACCAGCCTCCTGGACCGAGCTTGGACACCCCTGATCTGGATGAAGGAACAGTCAATTGTTAAACAGCCACTAGGTATTATTAAAAAGGTCAGAAGCGAATTCAATCAGAGATTAAATTTTATAAACTCGTTAACTCATATGATTGACTTACGAAACTTTACCTGCAAGCAATGCAAGTCAGGTCATGTTAACAAACAGCAACTTCACACCGCTCAGATTCTTTTAAAAATGTTTTATTTACTTGTTACATTGACTAACATAAATAAACAATTTATTTATGAACAAAAGGCACACATGTCAAATATAAACAAGGAGAAGGTATTTACAACTTCGAACAAATAGCAAGTATGGAACGTGAATGGCAGCAATGGAAACGATGAGTCTATTGGGAAAAAAAAAAGTTGAAGCTGCAACAACAGCCTCGAGTCCGAGTGGCAAGTAATCGACAGGCCTTTTATTAATGCAGGTTCCAGTCCGTAATCAGCCATGGAAGCCACAGCAGTGACACTCATCCACACACATGATTCACACACTAAAAACGCCACCCATACATGCGAACACATACACACAGTCCCCATTTTATAAACGAGGGTATGAGAAGACGGGCACTGAAAGGTCCACACGAAACCCTCCCCGCACGACTGAGGGTGGGAACCGTTTCTGAACGTATCCCCTATGGTCCATGAGTTCCATTCAGAGTGCCAGCGCACAGCCACTCCCGTCTCTTTTCCAACTGGCCGAATATGCGCTCAGGTCTTGTGTGCAAATCTCCAGAAGTGCAGCACTATTCAGATAGCCACTGTACTGCCTACTTCTTCATACTGAACGATGAAGTACGGATAGCTCTGATCATCATTGAAGATGACAAAGATCTGCGGGTCCATCCAGTTGTCCACGCAGGAGGTCAAACAGGTCGCTTGAGGCGTCTCTTGGATTCAGGGGAGGTGGTCGACGCATGGAAGGGTTGCCCACTGTGAACTTGCCTGTCAGACTTTTGGCCAGGAACATGTAGTGCACACCATTAGGCGAGCGCTTGGGAGAAGTTGTGGGAATACACAGCCTTGCGTGCAAAGTAGCTGCCTTGGCCGAACATGGTGGCGTGCTTGCCGCACACACGGGGGTCGAAGTTGTGCTTGCAGATGCCCTCCACTACATCCTGTGACGTGCCGTGAAACAGGTGACGTTCGTTCAGCATGCGGTCCATATCTGTCATGCGCCGTGACATGTACTCCTTCTTCCTATAAAGAGAAGGAGAAACAGACGTTTCAATTACACATCCTTATCAAAAGGCAAACAAATTAAAGCAGTAAGCATCAGAGAGAACCAAGTTTGTGTAAACAACCAGGATTCAAACCATTTGGCCGGTAAATTTAAGAACTGAAGCATAATACATCATTTTCATTCAATTCTAAAAACAATCATTTGATGCTGGTAGATGAAGGCTTCAAATTAAAAACATACAAAGCATATAAACTAAAGAAAACAACTGTCAAACCCTTCCAAAGATTAAATGTAGCATCATAAGCTTCTACTTCACTACACTTCAAAGCAAATTATCATACTAAATACAACACTAAATTTCAGGAAAACATCTTGTTTCTCTTTATTGTGGACTTGAGAAATGGTCCCCTGTCAGAGACATGATAGAAGAGCCCTATTTGTGAGTTTGATTGTTTCACAAACCACTAATAATATTACATCTGTTTTCAAGTCAATCACTCCCTAAATTCAAACAGGCCCAATCCCAATTCTATTTTTTCACCCCTACCCCTTGGCCCTTAAAACAGAGTACCATAGGGAAGGGCTTGAAATTGTACCCCTAAGAAATAAGACAGCACTACAACACCTGCCCATGTCATGGTACGTCATCACAAGGAGGTACTTCATATGAGATCGATGATGGCGACTGCTGTAGTTATTTCAGTTGCGTTATTTTTTGGTATTTATTTTCAGGTAATCACTGAAGCCATATATCACGTTATCATAACGATATAATGTGGCAATAAGATCATAAATATACTGTGCATTCACACCGTGGCCATACTCATCCAAACACAAGAAAACAACATCAACATTATAGCAGACACTGTAAAAAACTAATTCCCAGCCACTAGAATTTTCTAAAAGGGTATTCGCGTGTCATTGAGTGACAGATGTGAAAGTATGTTGACAGACTACTATACAAGAGTTATTATGGATTATAGATAGCGAAATTTTTTATTTTTTTAAGGCATGACCATAAAACATGAACGCCATTATGAGTGTATTAAAATATATGTTTGCTTGTCGTAAAAATTCATAATAATGACAAAAAAAATCTAATTTGTGCTATGCTGGCATTGTAGATTGTATTTTCTGGGAAATTTTCTTACCCCTTAATTTCGAGTGTGGTCCTGAAAAATCAGTTTCAAGGGCTAACTAGCCCTTCCCCTTAACCCTACGCCTTCAAGCTAAAGAGATTGAAAACACCCCTATAACCTTCACGTGAACGCACAAAAACGAGTGGTAGGGTAGAAATTGGGATTGAGCTAGGGCTGTGCGATTTGGGGAAAATATCTAATTGTGATTTTTTTAATTTTTTTACAGATATTGCGATTGCCATTAAATTTACGATTTAGTTCAAATTGTGTCGCGATGAAAGTGAAGACCCCCCGGTCACAGACGCTGTCCTCGCTATTCTAATCTTCACTATTCTTCGCCTCACTATTCTATGGATGGCGCCGGCCCTGCGTGGGGAGTCATAAACAACAAATGTTCAAATATCGTGTAATGTTCACGATAACCAATACCATTCTGCGATGCCTTGCTGAAAGTCTAGCATGTTTAATTTTCTGAAGCATAGCAGACTGGTTTTGAAGCACTTCACTTCAGATGTTATTCGTTATTCTTCTATACATATATACAGATTTTATATTACAGCCTCTTATGATTAACTAATTGCAACGTTTCAAATCATAAAAATTTAAATCAGGGTTCATAGACCGTTTTACTACAAAAACAAAAGTTTCTGTTGTGTCAGAGCAGTCTTGTAGAAACCAGACAACAAGCCAAGCCCTGGAGCCCTCAGTCTGTCATCTGGTCGAAATGGAAACAGAGGAGTGAGAGGGTAGAGAAAGGGTGAGTGACCAGATGAAGCGACGAGGACCTGAGTGAACCCAGTCAGCAAGAAGCTCCATTAGCCCGAGTCTGTGCCCTCTATTGTCATGTGCAAAGAGGGCAGGAGGTCAACCTAGCTGAGAGAAACTCTGATAAGAAGGGCACTCACTGTGACGCTGCCTGCCCCTAAATGACCTCAAATGACCCCATTAATCACTGACCAGGACTAGACTGGCACAATCATCCACTGACATGCTCATCTTGCCTGCGACTTCCAAATGCGTCACCAAGTCATCACTCGAGTTGTTTCAGCTTCCTCCTTTCATCTCCTTTAAAGCTTTTAACTCAAGTCACTCTGCCATCAAATCTGTTTTGTTCTTGCTTTTACTGATGCAAACAAATCCTCTTCAGATGCTTACCCAGATGACATTCTCTCTCATCTCTCTCTCTCTCCTCCTCTCTCTCTCCTCTCTCTCCTCTCTTGCTCATTGGCCACACCCTGAAACCTCAGAGCTATTGTACAAAAGATCTTCACCTGCACATGAATATGAACACATCAACCTTTATTCCTTCAGCTCTTTGCTTTTCCAGGCTACTATAATCAGGAAGAACTTACAGCTGGACATGTCAAACTCTGAGAGGTTTATTGCACCACACTTTTGAATTATTGCATTAAGCATGTTGTACCACGTACATGAGATACTCACACCTGTATATTCAGTTACGAGATATACAAGTTTTACTTTTACTTGCCGTCTGAAATGGCAAAACTAAATATACGAATGTTTCATATATTCATCACTCTATTCTTGCCAAATTTAATTCAAAATTTAATTTTATTGTAATCCATTGTGGTGTTGTTTTCATATTAAAAAAAGTCGGTATCAGTATCACTTCCAAAAATGCTTCTCTGTGACAATCACAGTGGACCACAATTTGACATGCTTTTTTTTCTACAGCGTACTGTGTTCTGTGTCCTGACTGGCTGTAGACCATTGTCAATCAATCTCCTCTGTGTTGTGTCTCCTGTACAGTCCAGAATGCGTTCAGCTTGCCAAATTAACATAAATCTTCGATTGCTTGCTATGTGACTATGAAGTGCTGTACTGTATGTTTGCAAGTTTTCTCCCCACAATGTCAACGAAACCAATGCACAAAATGTTGAACTTCTGGACATGCTAAAGAAATGTAGATGTTGCGCATCTGTAGGGCACCATTATGGAATAAATAAATAAAGATCAAATGATTTTGATATTTGGTTTCATTCTATAAATACTGATTTTTTTTCTACAAAGATTTTGAACTTTGAGAATGTTTAAAAAAAAACAGGAAGTTTGTAAAATTCTAATGCCTGTCTGAGAAAAGTGTATAAAGTGTGTAGTGAATGGGTTTTACAAGCCTTAAACATCTATAATAGTAAAAAAATAAAGCCTGACTACTTTGTGGATTTGGCCTTTTGGCAGGTTATTTTTAGAACATAACTCCCACGAATAATGAGGGACCACGTATTCACATATTTAAATAAAACAATGGTAACATTTTACAATAAGTTCCGTTAGTAAATGTGACATGAGCAAACAACGAACAACACATTTTATAGTAATTATTCATCCTTGTTAATGTTAATTAAGTGAAAATAAAAACTGTATATTGTTAGTTTTTGTTATCTCATAGTGCATTAATGTTAACAAGCTTAACTCTGGATTTAAATAACGTATTATTAAATGTCGTATTACTAAATGATTAAAAAATGCTGAACAAGTATTGTTATTTTTTATGTCATGTTAGAACACGAACACTAATAGTTAATGAAAGTGTAAAAACAAATGTGTGACCATATTTTAAAAATTTAAATATGTGACCCTGAACCACAAAACCAGCCAGAATTTTTTTGGAGATCAGAACTTTTAAACTCAAAATCAGATTACTAATCAAAATTACAAAATATACTCAAGAATAATTATATGTTTTATATTAGAGAGCTGCAATATTGTTTCAGCATTGATATCGCGATGTGACTATTGCGAATGGTCACATTGCGAGTATACGCAATGTTGAATCTGGATTATAATCTGCCATTTTGCAAGTCATTTTTGAGGCCTGTGACATTGTGAGGATTTTAAATACATTCAGGCATAAGAAATTTTACCATTTATAACTTTGATGAATTAATAACAATTCATTTTATTGAGTTGTTTATCAAACGAAGACTATTAATTTACATTTGATTATTCAATTACTATAAACCTGAATGCAGATTGACTCCTTTGAAAACAATAAAAACATCATTTATTTAATTGGTATCTTTTTCTTTATTGAATTTATCTATGCTTGTAGATTGTTTGTTATATTTTATGCATATGCATTCCCCCACAGAATCATCCCCAATCAGTCTAAAATTATCAATTCTTTTATAAAAAAAAATATATAAATATTACAATGTAAGATTCTTCTGATATAGCGCAGCCCTATTTTATATGTAAAAACATGTCTACTGTTCATTCAGAGACAGCAATCACTCCAACTGTGCATTGCTAGACACATGGAAATATGCAAGGCTGGCTTGGCTAATCAGTCGCATGCTTAAGATAGCATTGAAGAGACATGCACGCACAAACATACCTCATGAGTCAGCAGCAACTCTTTCTCCCTGACTCATCCCTTTTCTGTGACCTATCATACCCAGCCGAGTGGGACGAAACCTTATTTCCATGACAGTGTCTTATTAAAATATAACAAGGCCTCAGCACTAGCACCCTATTTTCTCTCTCACTCACTCACTTCCTCTCTGTGTTCCACTTTTCACACGCTAACAAGTTCACCTCATAAAATTACCACAAAAAACAACCAACCAACGACCAACCAAAAACTTAAGTTAGTAAGAACTGTTAGCGTGGTTGACACCTAGCAGCATTAGCACAAACATCAAAGCCTCAGAGTTGAGCAAAGGTGCAGCTAAATATTCATTTTTTTTAAAAGTTCATGACACAAAGATCTGTCCAGATAACCTTCTCTTCAACCAGTTCATTATGTCAGTGTTTACCAAACACCGCTTGGCCCCATAAAATAGTCTAAACATCTGTTAACAGCACAAAGGATCTAGACGTTGTTTGAGAATCTACCAACACACCTTTTGTACTTTTCCCAGAGGAAGGGGTTTTGGACGCGGAGAATCTTCAGGATGCGAAACTTGGTCTCAGATACGGTCTTGTGGAAGAGACTGTAGACAGTCCGGTAGCTGCGGTCATCCCGGGAGACAGGCACCCGCAGGAAGTCCTGACAGTTGTTCATGGGTAACCAAGTCTCAGGATACATTTTGGAGGGAGTGCTTGATGTAGGAGAGAGAGGCTGGTTTCCAGAAGTTTCCAGGGAGGAGAGAAATGCTGAGGAAAGGCCACCAAGAGTCCTAAAAAAAATAGAATAAAATTTGTCATTAAGAGATTAAATGATGAAACACATAGAAATTGATAAACAAAAACAGCGAAAACATTAATGCTCATTATGGCAGACAGACATTTTGTGAAAGCTCACTCTTTTCTACCAAGACATGGGTACTTTAGTTTAGCTACTGCCACAGAGTGAAATATTATCCGACAAGTGATATACTGTGAGAAAGCAGTTTTATCTATTTATGAGAGCTTGGAGGTCATGGTTAAATGGAGGTCAGGGTTCAATCCTGCTGACTTTATTTTAGCAGGTAAACCTTATACCTCAACTCAGTGTGACTACCTCATGAGTTATCACATGGGTTACATGCAAAACCATGTGAAAGCTTAATTACTTCTCAGAGTAAAAAAGCTTTAAAAGTTCTGTGAGATTTTATATTGTGACAAAGTTTTTGTTTAAAGGAACTCTACACTTTTTGGAAATAGTCTTTTTATGAGTTAAGTTTTACCATTTCCGGGTCTGGCGGGATTTTTTTTTTAATCTTAGTTAGCATAAATCATTTAATAATATTAGACCATTAGCATCTTGCTAAATAAAGAATTTTGTAATTCTCCTATTTAAAGCTTGAGTTTTGTGTACATCAGTACTAAGACAGTTGACATGATGAGAAATATATATACATTCTGGCGTAATTATCAATACATTTACAGCCTACCATTAGGCCTGTGGGATAATCGAAATCGCATCACAATTTGAAATGTTGCGATTAGCTGCGATGTGAAATTTGTATTATTAATTTCTCCTGCACAGAGCAAATGCGTGACTGCAGTCTGTGTGTGTGATAGTCTTACTAGCCAATTAAATGAGCACAATTGAGTGATGAGTGTCTGCCAAAAAGTCCTGAATATATGCCAGTGACAGTCAATCTAGTAGCAAGCAACAGCAAACTCTAATTTCAGAGTTGTTTCAGCCAGTTAGTTTGCAAAGTGTTCTGTATTTTTATAAATATTGTTTTTTTGTTTTTATAATAGCTACACTCTCCCTAATTGAGCTCAACTTGTTTACAGAGAGGGTAAGGTCATTTTATTGTGCTTACTGTTTGCTCTAGAGAAAAAAAGTTGTGTTTCATTTCTGAATATTAAAAAATAAATTTGAACAAATGTTTAAGTAAGTTGATATCTTTGCAGTTCCTTTTTTTACTAACACTCAATGCATTTAGCAGCAACAAAGCTACGATACAGATCTTATTAATCTGAAGCTTGACAACAAAATTAAATCGTGTAACTCAAATTGAAATAGCAATATCTGTCAGAATATCGCAATTAGATATTTTCCCCAAATGCACAGCCCTACTTACCATGGCTGTGGTAGGTACAATGACACAGAGCTGAGGACTATTTTCAAGCACTACGTGATATCATTGCAACTGCTACAACCACCAAAGCTTCCACCAGACCCAGAGATCAGCTGAATGGATCAAAAATATTGGTAAAACTAAACTGTTTAACTCTAGGAGACTTAAAAAATAAGCCTATGTCTGAAAAAAGAAAACAGGGGTGCTTTAAATTTTATCATGGCCTACTGTACTCTCTAGACTTGACTGCCAGTGTGAGCAGCAGCAATTCACTTACTATATTTTTGAGAGGCACTGTGGAATAGTGAATGAAAAGAAATGAGGGCAATCGTTTTGGAGAGATAAGCAAACACTTTTGGGAAAGCGAATGTTAAGGTTCTGTTTGTTAAGAGTGTCTGTGTGTGAATGAGCGGGCGATTTATGTTGCTTGCTGAGCATTAACTCAGCTGGTTGCAAGCAGCGGTTCAGCCAAATTGTCAATGCACTAATGAGTTCCACCCCTGTGTCAGGACAATGTGTTCCTGACGCGCAGGACTCTTTAGATGGGTGGACCAGTTTTGCATTGGCCTGTACCTGACAACGGGAGCAGAATGATGGGAATAAGATGACAATGAGATGTAAACATTAGGCGCCAAAAAAATATTTGTGAGTTCAACTTATTTTCATGACAGCCTTTCTTGGTAAATATGATTATATTTACTCTACAACAGTTTCCATGCATTATATTATTATTATTAAATAAATCAATAAATTATGTAAAAGATTTTGTAAGATTTTGGTCTTCAAAACAATGCCTCATGCTTTTATTTAAAAATACTGTAGATAATAATTTTATGAATATCATTTAAAAAAAATAACTTTTTTTAAATCTATTTGCAAATCTATTTGAATTTAGCAGCAGGTCTCAAGTGCCTTATGATTCCACAAAAATAATTATGATATGCAGATTCTAGGCTTAAGAAAGCAAGATGCTTTGTGGATTTGATGAATAGAAAATTCAAAGGTACTCATTTAATTGAAGAAACGTTCCATTCTGAATTTCTAACTTTAAAACTGCAGTGTATATCTGAATAATATTGATGATTGCTTGTTTTTTTACCATGTTCTTTAATTTGTACCTACAGCAAATATATATAAATGATATAAATTATTAATGGACAATGTAGAACATAATTTCATTATTTAGCTAGCAAACAAAGCTTAATTTCCTCTAATTGGTATTGCTTTAACTGAAAAAAGTCCACACATTACAATTGTTTCAGAGCATATTCATATTGTGATATTACTCAATATTATCAAAGAAAACCAACAATAATATATCAGAATACATCTGCCCAGGCCTGTTTCAGATCC